>NW_009940534.1:0-30221 GCF_000696875.1 Nestor notabilis
GTATCTCTCGGGAGATACTCACCTCGGCAACTGAAGAATAAATTTAGAAAAAGGAAGCAAGAACCACAGAATCATCTCTGATTACCATGTGTTGACAGGAAAGTTTTTGTCCAGAGACTATCTTCCTTTCACTGCCAATTAGAAGGATGTAGTGCCAGATACCAGGGAAACTGACGAAACAACCAATTTATAATCTTCCTCTAAAGGTAATTAGGTGTCCAAGTACCTCATTTCTCCAGAGGTGTAAACTTGAGTTTAGTGAGTCACCATAAAAATTAAAAATGGCTACTAGGTCTGAATCTTAGTTTCTCTTGTACTTCCTGGACCATGACTGCATGGATATACGAGGAAATAAACTTTGTGTGCACATTTACCAACAGGCATATGAAGAACTGAAATTCATTTATATACTTCTACCACCAAACCTACTTCAATGTTCCAGTAAGTAGTAAGCAGCTGAAGAAACTATTTTTGCCTACATAAGAAGAGACTAAAAAATATACATTAGAAAGTTATTATTTCCCTCATTGTTAAAGTACATACAGCTTGTTTTCTTATCAAATTGAGCTACCACGAAACATTACTAATCCTTACTTATACCACGTGATATTAGTAACAGCATGAGACTTTCTGTTTAAATATATAATAAAAATATCCTGGAAGAAAGGTATTGAGTATTGACTCATGAAAGAAAAAGTTAGATTGCTTCTTTGAAATAATGTTGAATTTAACAAACCTTCTAACTTAGACAAGGTTGGAGACTGATGATCAGCACAGTTTCTCCAGAATTTCTCAAAACTTGCAGATATCACTTGCTCAAGGTCCTCAAACAACTTTGAGAGCTAAAAATACCAACACCAATGCAAACTAACATATGTCGAACCATTCACCTGACTGAAGTATCTTCTCTTCACCCCAGCTGTTATATTTAGTAGAGAAAATGTAGTTAGCAGTTTCTGATGTATACAGTTGACTGATTAGCAGCAAAGGAGTTTAATCAATTGCAGCTGATAATGGTGCCTCCTTTACTGATTTAGGCAAACTGGATGCACAGGCTAATTTCCTCATTAACTGACTTAGCCAAATCTAAGGTTCATGAAAGAAGATTCTGATCTAAATAACTCTTCAAAGTGAAAATGAATTTTTGGTGAAGCTATTGACATTTTGATGCTTTACAGTTAGGAATTTGTCAGACTACAACACTGCTTTGTTTGGATCAAAGCAGACAGGAATGCTACAATATTCAAAATAAGCTGAAATGTTAATTTTTCAAATATTTGTTTAAAATAATTCATACCTCTGACTAGCGCATGCAAACAACATATGCCAATGATGTATTGGTTTATGCAGCCAGCTCTGAAGGAAAAATACGATTTACTCTATTTTCCACATAGTGGTAATTGCAAAGACTGTATGACTGTGACAAGCAAAGACAGAAAATAAACAATCAGGACATTGTTCCACTCCAGATTATTGACCTTAAATATTTTGACAGCCTAGTAAAGGATATTTAGAAAAAAATAAAGAGAAGTTTATTATATATAATTTTGAAGATTAAGGAAGGTTGCTTGAAAATACACAGCTTTGTGCTTTAAAAGTCAGAAGACATGAATGAAATTAGAGGTTTTGTATACACGTCGATAGCCATTCATAGCTCTTTGTGTATCTTTGCAGCTTTTCTCCAAATCTTAGGAATGAAACCCCATTCCCAGTTAACAGCAAACTGAGCAGCACATCTGTATATATCAGGAACAGGTAATTCTACACAGACATAGCAAATGTCAGGAGCACAAACAGGGATTTGTGGAACAGATCATCTCAAAAGACTGTCACTCAGTATCAAATGAGGATAGGGACTGATAGAAAAAAGATTTGTTATGAACAGCAGTGCTAACCTTTTTATGAGACTTACCAGAACAGATGGCAACAAAGTCCTTATACTAGGGATAATGTTGTAGGCAAAAGCTTATTCACAATCACTAAACACATTATAGGAATGGAAGAGGAAATGGTTATGTTAGTTTTTGTTGTAGGGTGATTTTCCATTTACTCGGATTGTAGAAGGCAATTGTTAAGTATATCCCTGGAAAACACTTCTGCATTCGTAATTTGTCATTATTCTGATAAACGGTGTCTGATGCTGCTTCTTCAAATCTTTTGATTCCATCACTGCTTTTTACCTGCTTGAAATTTTGACATCTACACAATGACAGTCACACTACAATGTTCTTTCAAATACAACATCTATTCTACAATTTCTTTTTTTCTTATAAGCATATAAGACTTAAAAATACAAAGGTTTTGGCAGCACTTAGACTTCAGCAGTCAGTCCATTCCTACTTCTAGCATGTAAGCCCAAGGCATTGGCATGACTTTGTTTGAGTCACATCAGGGCAGTCTTCTATGCCTGTCATCCACCTTCAGCCCTTCAGGTGGCTATGACCCATCTCTCTGGGCTCTGGTGTGTGGAACAGAGCCTTCTATAATGTCATGGATTTGAGGAGGAGTTTTGTCAGGTAACATGTCTCCAGATACCTCATTTTTAAGATGCCACAAGTTATTTTTTACGATGGATTTGGTGGTTTGATATTACTGCAATATTCTTTTGTGTAAGTTTCAGAACTAGTTTCTGCCGTATTTTTAAGTATGAGCACTTAAAAGAAAAAAGAAGCACTGAGTTAATTTTTATAGGCAGGGAATGCATTTGAACCTTCAGAGGAAATTGTAAGCTGCTACTCACCCAGATGTCTATTAAGTTCCCTGATCATAAATTCTTTGCCAAGTCAGATTTTCTGAGAAAGTAAAAGCTGTGGCAACTGCTTCAGATCTGTTCCCAATACAGATGGGAGATGATTCAAATACTGTACAGTACTTGTATAGCGGTAAAACAGATTTTCTCATTGCTTTGAAAGCTGCATTCTCTGGTGAGGAGCATAAGTCCAGGAGATAGTGCCAAGGATCCAGGATCCACACCTGCTCTGAACTTTCGAAAGTCTTCTAATTAGGCAAAGGTATCTAATTTATATAATGAAATGGTTATCCCAGTGTTTTTCTAAACTATATTTTTAATATAAATGTCGTCTATACTTATATTAGTTAATAGAGAAATAGCATGAATTTTCTCAAAATGCCCTACATCCTATATAATTCTTACTACTGTTTCTATGTCAAATGGGCACCATCCAGTGTATGATACTGATTTCTGAACACCACAGGATAGGGTTGGGTTCTGTAATACCTAGCATGTCCTTTGGCTCAATTCAACTTTCTTTCTTTTTCAATTTATCTTAAACGTGTACAAAGATGCCGTTGCAGCTAAATGAATCACAGACGATCTTACCTCTCTGGATACTCTTTGCCAAAAAGCATAGGTAACAATAATGTGAGCAGAAGCTTCTAGATGTAGACCTCATGGGGGATTTTGATTTTATCAGCCAGTGAATCATCATGCATTTAGAACACATTTTTGTGCATATTTCTAATTACAATTTGCACTCAGACCTTGTAAAATTTTAATTGTGGCTTCATTTTCCTGTCCAGGGCTTTTATGAGCATCTTTTAGTAGAAATCCTTCTGTGATGTTTCATTTCACTTGAGTAATTTCTACATTTATTATATGTGAGCTATTGCAACCAGGTATTTATGACACCTGCATGTGACTCAGTGCTTGGAAATATAGTCTTGTTCTGGTTACACCCCAAGAAAAATCTATGAATGTTTAGCATTGCTTTCTCTGAATGTCTCTTCTGTTCTATTTTACACACTGCGGGAGAAATATTTAGATTCTTACGACAAATAGTGTAATAATGTAAAATACTGTCAGAACTAACTTTTATAAAATGGAAGAGGCATCCTTTACAACATTACTAGCATTTTTTTTTATTTCATTTTTTTTCAGATTCATTTTTTTCAGATACTTTACAATGTATTCTTTAATCTACCTTAGTGAAGTGAAGACCATAGCTGGCATCTGGGAAAGGTACAAAAGAAACATCCATGTAAGACTAAACACCTATTTATATGGCAGTCCTTGAAGAAATAGTCTTACTGTATGTTTGTGGAGCTAAGAAGTCAAACCCACAAATATCTGACAAATGTCTCACAGCCCTTTTGGGAAGGCAGCACCAAAAGAGGCATGATAAATCAATAGAACAAATTGTCAGGCCAGTAATACGGCTTGCATTGTGCTGCTTCTCATTAAATACAGCAGCAATTGAGGAAAAACCATTACAGCATTCAGTGTCATTAATGAAACGTACTACCACAATTAGTCTGCTGACCTAGTATATAGTCTGCAATTTGGTTACTCTAAAACACTTTTCCATGTAAGAGAATTTAGCAAAGACAAATTTCTGACAGCTATCAAATCATGAAAACTTTCCTAAAAAAATTTTATGTAGTCTGCTATAAAGATGACTTTTGAAATCTGGCCCTACTTTGGATAAACCTGATCAGTAATAAGATCCAAAGCCAGTGTTTTACTGATTTAAGCCAACACATTTTTGTAAATCCTTTGATTGTCTCCAGTAAGCTCAATGTCAGGTTCAAGAGTTGGTTGAAGAAAGTGTCAGTTTCCAATTATTTCTCTGACAAAACAGAATGGAGCTTATTTGGCACATCATCATTTCAATGAGATTACATTTCACAGTAGCTCCTAATTTGAAGACTAAACCAAATATTATTGGCTATGAATAATCTATAACCTGGATGTGAATTATATACTGCAGAAAAAAGTTGATATTTTGTTTTTCTATGTTTATGGAATATGTTTCAGGATATTTCAGGAAAATGAATTTAAGGAAATTCATCGTGCTTATCTTAGTAAATCTGCACTTTTAAAATATTTTAATTAGAAAAAAATTCTTATTTGTTTCAACTAGTATTTAATAATGTTTGAGACCATATGTCTAGGTGTGAGGTTAAAGCCTGATCCAATTTTTCATGGTGTTTCTCCCTAGAGACATTGGGATTTTTTCTCCTATCACACCCATGCGGTAATGTACTTCCTCAGGAGGCTTATCTCCCTCCTCAGCAACTGTCTGAACCCCAGAAACATGTGCAGCTCCATCGCTGCTCCTCTGAGGTCCTAATCAGGAGACAGCCCTACCCCCCCCGCCCAGATCATGCCACTTCTGTGCCTGGGTGTCTTCACTACATCCTCCATCCAGCAGATCAGCTCCAGCACTGGCTCAGCAGCTGTTCTTGACCCATCTTCCTACTCCTCACTCCCAAACAAAAACCACACTGTCTGCACAGCTTTTTTCCTAGAAACACTGCAGACTGTTCTGCACTGCTTCTATTCCATCCAAACTGACGTCTTAAAACTTAAATACTTTTCCTTACTGAAAGTTTGAATGTATCTATCTGAAGAAAAAAAGTAATGCAAGGGAATAGTGCAATCCTTCCTACCCCAAACCCCCAGCAAAATGAAAACATGCACACAGAAGAAAATAGCAAATAAATTATGGTTGCTCCTGAGAAAAACCCAGGTAAGTCCTTCTACTCTGTTTTATTGCCTCAATAGGAATTTAAAAACATTCTAAATACCTGCCAGCTTTCTTTGTCTCTTGAATTGTAATTTCACTATTAGAAACACCAGTTTACTGCCCTCAAACAGAATGTAGGTCACAAGAACAGGAAATTGTATTTGTTTGTGATGCTGGCTTGAAAGGTGCTTGGGAGGAATCTTTTAATCAAAAGGAAAGAACTCAGTAAAATGCTTGTCCCCTTTTATGAGTAAAGAAAGTACACTGGGATTGCAAAGACATACTGTGATCCTTTTAGAGAAATGGTGAACATTACGTGACATAAATAAAATAGATTAGCTTACTTCTAATATTTTTAGGTTTTTTTTTTTTTTAACATGGCTTAACTTCTTTAAAAAAGGCAGTTAGGGTCGATTATCAGATATTAATTATAATTTTTAAGCAAAACAAACCAATTCAAGATGTGGTTTTGTACACAGAGCTCTGAAATCTCATCCTCTAACCTTTACATGGATTTACAAATCAGTGGTGCATAATGAGTACAGCCTCCACTTAATGAAGCTGGATCTTTATATTTTTAACACTCATTTGGAAAACCAATTAACTTGACTCTATTGAACAACTTGAACAAGAAATAAATCAAGTATTAAAACATTGGTGAAGAGCCAGACTTTCTGTAATTAGAGCACTGATGTGCCCAAGGCTGGCTGTGGGGTGTGCAGCATAATAGATTGACAACTTCAACTATCCGAAGCAATTAAAATGGTGTATGTTCCCCTTGTTACACACACTAGCATCCTGAATACCACTGTATCATATTTATCCTTCAAATTTGGGTTCAACTTCTTTACAATTTATAAGAAGCATAATATCCCTTCTTCAATCCAGGAAACTAAAGCAGTTCTTTGGTTTTAAATTACGTCCAACCTGAGTACGCTGCAGGAGTTGTACAGTGTGTTAGGTGGGAGACTACATAAATTTCCTAGACAACATTTACAGGTTCACTGACCACATGCAATGTTTTCAAAGAAACTGGAATTTACTGTGGCAAGCCTTAAAATGTATTTGCTGTGACTTTCTTTGCTCTTCCGTGTTCATTGTATGTATAAAGGAAAAGACTTTATTCAGTCTCAGGAATCCAAATCAGTCATAGCATTGCGCACTTCTCCAAATGTTTAGTATTACCTCCATACTTTCATTATTTGGTCTGTTCCTGCATTAAAAAGATAAATAAAAAATTGTAGGAATGAAGTAGAAGAGAACCTACTCTTATTATGACTACCCGTTCCTATTGACTGTCAGGGATTCTGATTTGGTTTGTTGGTGGTCTGAGTCACTCAACTGTCCCTTGAACTTAGACTAAAATATATACATGAATAAGGTAAGTGTCTATAATGACAGGGTCTAAATACAATCCTCATACAAACCTTAGAATTGAAACATGAGTCAGTTTGCATAACTTACAAACTTACCACATCTACAACAGTGTTTCTTGGTGTGCACATGTTTCATCTTGAATACTAGCTAGAAATTTTATGGGTAATTTCTGTTAATAAATAGTAAGCAAAAATACATGACCTGCAAGTTATGCTCTAGAAAAACATCTTACAATGACCATACAGTACTCTGACAAAATATTTCAAGCACTGGAGTTAAAAGCAGACGAATATATTTAGTAAATAACTGAAGAACTCATTATAAATGAAATTCCTTACAAATTCAGATTCAGGCTTGCAGTGACTACTATGACTAATGTGAAATCTGAGAAATCCATGGGTTTATACATGGTATGTGAGTACTTGATAGCAAGAAGCTCCATCTTAAGAGTCATTACCATACTGTGATACTTGGACTCTGAGGTGCTCAGAGTGGCTGGCCTGGTTCCTATCAGTTGAATTTCTAAGGGAGAGTCAAGTTCTCTGGTAGCCTTAGCAATCAACTGTGGAAATGGAGGACTAGTCCCTACCTCTGGACCTAGGGTGAATTAAATACATCTGGATGATTCTGTCTTTCTCCAGAATTCTTGGACAAACTCTACACCAGAATTTTTAAAAAAACCAACAAACTAAAACCAAAACAAAACCCCCCCCCCCCAAAAAAAAACACAAAACAACCAAACAATAAACTCAAACAAAAACCCAACAAACAAAAACCAACCCAAGAAACCCAACAAAATCAACAACCAAAACCAAGACCAAAATATTACTCCTCCCTCTCCCAACAACCTGGAAATGGAATTCTTCAAAGAATGTTTACAAGCACTTCTGATAAATTTTTCAAGCTGGGGATGGTACCCTATGTCAGGAAGATAATGAACGAAACACATCAAAGAAATGTAATTAGAAGCCCATTTATGCAACCCTGGTAAGCTTCAGAGTACACTGCAAATAAAAACATAATTAAAGTTTTGAAAATGAGCAGAAGAAAGATAAATGTGTGAAAGGCTTCTCACAGATATACTATTCTGCAGTACTGAAGGCCTAGAGTAGAACAACCAAGACACTCCTTCCACTGCAATGTTTCAGTGGATTGAACAGGTACCAGATATGGTTAACTCAGCTTTTACAACAATTACATTTGGTGCACAGCCTTGGTAGTTTCTGAGCAATTACTGGTGCTATATGCCTACCACAGCTTATGCTTTGTTTTTAATAGATTTAGCATAATTCAGAAAGCTTTCAGATAGTATTAACTTTGGTTTCTGAAAATGAATGAACAGGGTTGTTTCCTTGCTTATATCCTCCCCTGGGGGATGAAGAAGCCAGACGGTGTAGGGCCACTTGCTGCGAAACTCTCAGCTAGTAGTTTCTTTATCAACTCGACAGACCAAGGTATCAAATTATTTTTCAGAGTCTGCTATAATGCTTGCATGAATAAATATAGTCAATCTCATATCAAACCTCTTGAAAACACTGTTATATACTTAAGATCTAGCATAGAAAGGGAAAGACTTTTCGATACATGATTAAATCTACTCTTACAGCTAGATGTACCTCATGAATAAATTCAACTAGGTCCTAAACAAAAATAAATCCCTCCTTCTGACCACACATCACAGCACCTATTCAAAGCTGAAAATACTTTATTAGGTTTTGATGAATAGAAAACAAAATCAGCCTTCAAATGGAAACAGAAGCTTTAAACACTGCAATTATTAATACTATGAACTATTTATAAAAGATAAGAACTTTGCCTAATAGAATAATATTTTATCTATGAGAAGACTTAACAAATATAGATCATTAAGATAACAGGTAAAAATAGCAGTATGCACGAAAAGCCTTTTGCAGGTATAAATAAAGTATTTCAGCTTGTAGATTTTACTTTTGACAAAGGCCCAGAATCTTCCCGCTTAGTTTTAGGCATGTGACTGAGATACTTAGTTTGATAGCACTGTTGCTTTACATTTCTTGTACTGTTAACTGAGAAAAAAATGGAATTTTTGTAGGTAATTTGTCCTGTATAAGATGTGAATTGTCCTTTGGTGGAGTTGCTAGGGAAACAGATCTGATAAAACATCATCTATTCATCTAAAAGATGAGTTCAGAAATTATGAAAAAAATACTCAGAATAATAATTATCAGCAATCGCTATCAAAATAGAAAGATGCAATAAAAGCCACAGGGCTTTATCCTTGGTCCAGTGCTATTCAGTATTTTATTTAATTACTTGGGTGGAGTTATTAAATATAGTTGCATAGAAGACTTCAAGGCGGAATGGTAATGCAAATGTGTTGGAAATTCAAATTCATAACTTGAAAGACATTTTGATATACTGGAAAAAATGTTTAAAATTTGTTTTCTAAGGCATACCTGTGCACTTCAGGTTTCTGTAATAATAATTGCTTAAATAAAAGATTACATACATCACCAGTTCAGGCTTCATTTTCCTCACAAGTTTCTTATCTTCCCTCCTATTGTACATATATGCACTATTTTATTGTTGATTTAAAGAAAAGAAGCAGACCTCTGAAAATGGCTGTAATGTCAGATGTGGAGAACACTACCACAAATAGCATGTCTTAGAGGAAGAAAAGGAGCAAGAAAAAGAAGTAGATGTGAAGTGAAGTCTTGACAGATGCAATATAAAACATCATGTTCTTAGAAGTAAAAATGAGACTTTTCCAATTAATATGAAAGTACACAGAGAGAAGGAAAGGATTTGAGGAGTGGTATGGTACTGTTGAAGATGATTGAATACTTATTAAAAGGATTAGCACAGCAAATCCAATTTCAGCTTGTTCCATATTGCTGAATGAATTAAAACCATGTAACAAAAATACATTATCCACAATGTGTGATGCAGAAAATGATTAATTCAATTCACATTTAGTATACTAGCAGGGAAACCTTATTTAAAATTAAGAGTAACTTACAAATTCATGTTTTAAGTCAGGTTTTGCCATCTTTCTTCAGTAAAATGACTGGAATGTCTACCAGAGTTCACACCTCTCTTCATAATGAAAAGCTTCTGGTAATATTGAAGAACTATATAATATATGTAAAACAATAAAATATATAAAAAGAACCCCTCCTTCACTCTTTTTTTTTAAAAAAAAAAAAGTAGATATATTCGAAATTACAACAGAAGGGTGGGGGAGATATATACATCTTAGCTGAAGCAATTTCAACACACTTTTATGAAGTGGTTAGATTTCACAAAAATGGCTGTAACATACCAGAGAGGAAAGGAAACAAAAAAAATTCAAAAGATGAGATAGGCAAGAAAAAGGAAAGAAGGGGAAGTATAAGGAAGTGTCAGTAGAAAAGAGCAGAATGAGTGAACAAATGATCTAGTTAGTGTTTACTTTTACTCTTTTAGAACTTCAGATTCATATTTGAGATACACGGGATAGCTAAAACCTTATAATACACAGTGCAACCTAACTTAGAACATGGCCTTCTTCCTACCCAGGAGAATAACATTAAAAAGAACTATTTTCTTCTTTAATAGGAAACCGGAATTGTGCAAGTTGAAGAACAGACAATATTTCCTCTCCATGAGGGCCATAAGGCAACAGGTTGATGTATTAAGGGAAATAAATGAAGCCCCAACACTTAGTGGTATTTTAAAGAGCTAATCAGGCACAGCTCTTGACCTACTGAAGTACATTATAATTTTTCTGAAAAGGGAAGTCTAGAGCAAATAACTAAAAAAAAACCTTTTTAAATTTTTATTCAATAGTGGTAGTGGATAGAATTTTGTTTGACATTTCTAGATTAAATTACTCCATCCACTACCCCCCACCCCCCCCCCCCCCCCCCCCCGCCCCGTGAAAGACATTAATACTTTTTAGAGTTGCTGAAGAGATTTAACTCTTGGGCCATGCCAAGTAGATTAAGGGGTAGGAATGGACTGGGACATCCCTACCCCTCTCCCACCAGCACCTTGAGGAGACCAGGGAGGCAGAACAGGTGTGTATCTTCAGGCAGAAGAGCCTCTGAGGGCTTGTTGTTAGGGAACTCGGATCTGATCGCAAGAGCATGCCTGCGAGTTGTCTGTCCCTAACCATCCCTGTGCAGCACTAATGGTGTCAAGAGAGCTTCTGCAAGCAAAAAAGACAAGAAAGGTCATTCCTAAATATGCTCATCAATAAGGAGCACAAAGTACAAATGTAAAGTCATGGAAATAATTACCGTGGCCATGCAGAGTTCAGAGTGGTATAGGTGCAGTCATAACACTAACAGCACTTTCTGCAGGACTATCCCAGGAAAATATACTTCACATTTCACATGGAAACACTAGCTTTTCAAATGTTCCTAAAGTCTTAGAAATGAATTCTGATCAATGAAAATAACAGCAATAATGGTTGAGAGATGTTTAAAAAAATTCTGAAAGATGATATATTCATCACAAGTATCTAAATTGAGATGACTTATTTCTGGGTATTAATATCTTGCTGTCAGCATTGAAATAGTGGTAATTTTATGAGGTAGCTAACTTTCAAATACTGCTGTTTATCTACACTGCTCAAAGACATTGAATAAAAATAAACAAATTTACAGCTTGGAGGAGAAATTCTGTCCGGTAATAAATAAAACATTTTCAGCTCTACATATCCTAAGCCTCATGATTAACCTTTATCTTGAGACAAAAGTATTACTCAAATCCAAACAAGACCATTTTTATTATTCAGTAATATAAACTCACAAAGATATTTGTAAGAAAGCTGCTAATTAAGTCTACCATCCACATAAAATCAAACCTGTTATCATCTTTCAGTGTTGGAGCTAATTTCATGAGTTATAGTCAGCATAGAAAACTACTGGTTGGAAACCTATTTATTTCAAATACACATAAACATAAAATCATTAAACACACACAAACACAGCGCATTTATTAAACAACTAAATTTTATCATATTAATGGGTGTATAATCAACTGTAGAGTATAAATTTCCAAGTCTTTTCAAATAAAATAAATGACACAAGCATGGGAGGAGCAGGAAGGGATGGACTATTAAGTTTTCAGAAAAACACAATTTCCTTTGAATTTAGTGTTGGGTTTTCCTATCAACTGTGGAACAAGGTTGTCATATGGATAACTTGAAGCCTGCACACAACTGTGTCAAGTATGTTCACCACCCTGAATCACAAGAGATTTTTGTGGATCTATGGAATATTTCACAAATTGGCTTTTCTATTATACATGTTAGGGTCAACTGGATATTTGCTTAAAAAAGGAAATTAAAAAGAGTAAGTCCTATTACATAAACCTTGCTTGCTTTATAATGCCTTATTAAGTAGGGGTAAATAGGATTTATGCTAATCCACAAATTTATACCATTAATCCTATTTTACAGTGCATTTATTTCTGATATTTTTTTTTCCTATTACATTCTACAGTCCTTTCAACATTTTCTAAGTTTGCTAGACATTCATGGAATAAAATAGCAAGGATGATTGCTTGGATTAAACATCCTGCCTGATCTATACAATTACAATTTGTACGGTCATTACCTGACACTAGAATGAGTGATGAGTATTTGACAAAGACATGGCAATTTGTCAGCATTTGTCTGCTGGCCTGAGTGACACTTTTATATTACCTCCATTTTCTGTCCTGGAGTCTTTTCAAAGTTTTCTGATTAAATTCTAGGACAGGCAGTTGCTGCAGCCTCTAAAGCATACTTTTGAAATAGCTTTGATAATGTTGTGTCATTCACATATTCTGGCACATTCTTTTCTACATAGTGTATGTTCCATTCTTTACCTTATACCCCTCTGTTCACAAATCACTGTCACTAATAATGTTGCACAGCAATCAAAGGGCTGCTTATTTGCACTGCACATGGTCACCAGGTGTAAGATAACATCTAAATACAAATTCAACTAAACGCTAGCATACACTCTTCTAACATTAATCATTCAGGATTCTTGGACAAGGCAGCTAATAATGATACAAAAAACTGCTACAAGGGCAAATACAACATCAGCCATTTTAGTCTGAAATTGCCCTGTATTCTAGAAAGCCTGCGTTGCTGCTGTATACATCCCAGACTTTGCCCTTCCTCAAGGAATAGCCTGTGGAGCCTGGCTACCATTCACATATACACCTACATACACTAACACTCCCTGATATACGTGGTTTGCTGTTCTGGAAGTACTAATTTTTCCATAGCTGCATATTCACACACTGTACAATGCAATGTGTCCTTATTTTTCTTGTAGACAGGGAACTTGCCACTGATTGCAACTATAACAGGTTGATCAACATCAGTACCCCAAAGCCAGTGACTCTCATGCTATTGCTCTCTACAACTACCTGAGAGGAGGTTGTAGCAAGATGGGTGCCAGTCTCTTCTCTCAGGTGATAGGACAAGAGGAAATGGCTTTAAGTTGTTCCAGGGGAGGTTTAGATTAGATATTAGAAAAGATTTCTTCACCACAAGAGTTGTTGAGCACTGGAACAGGCTGCCCAGAGCAGTGGTTGAGTCACCATCCCTGGAGGTATTTAGTTGATGTCTAGATGTGGTGCTTGGGGACATGGTTTAGTGGTGAGCTTGGCAGTGCATGGTTAATGGTTGGACTCAATGATCTTAAAGGTCTTTTTCAACGTAAATGATTCTGTGATTCTATGATTCACATTGGTGTACAAAGGGTTAAAAGCAAGCACCACCTGTCATCTCTGTGGCCATTTCTCCAAGCCCTTCCTAGTGCTTCCTCTGCACAATGGCCTTGGAATCTCAACATTAACTTTTGATGTGGTTTCAAGATGTATCTTCAGATTATAAATCTATCATAAAGTACCCAGTGGCATTGTGTCCTTCCTAAGATAGATAGGTTAAGGTTTTAATTGAATGGAAAACGTTCAGGAAAACCTAGGCATTGTAGAGAAAAAGGTGATGCCAACAGTAACCTCTTGTAATTCATTTATGCCTCTTTTCATACTTTTCTCACAGTAATTTTGACTGTGTCATTTATGGCTGAAAATTTCTTATCTTGCTAAACTTAATACCTTACTAATGCTTTACTTCGTTACTATTTCCACAGATTTTAGTGGCATCATGCATCAAGTAATATGAGAAAGTTAGCATCTGGCCCATGGCTTTTCAGCCTGGAGGAACCACTATCAACCAAACCAATCAGCAAAAATGAATCCTGTGATTTATTAATCTATTTTATACTAGCACTGTTGATTAATATATGAAACAATTTTTGTATTTTTTCTGTTAACAAAAATCTATAGGTGCTTTTTTCCTAGCTCTATTAAAATGATACATGACTTTTTATTTCAGTCTGGATTTTTTTGGCTTTAGTATAAAACAATGGAAAATTGCTAATGAAGTTGAAGCCTTTTTTCTTAATATTCTAAGTATTAATATATGTTCTGCTTGAAATAAGTTCTGCAAATTCTTCTGGTTCAAATCAAGCTCCTACATACATACATTTAAATAGGATGGTGTGGAGGCACACTTACTTTTTATATTATATAATATATAATTATTGCATATTATATTGTTGTCACAATTGGAACTCCAACTTGGACTTCTGCTAACTGTATTCATCTTAGACTACTAAAGAAAAATTACCATATTTTCTTTTTTAGTTTACTTCATTATAAAAAGTATACAATCCCGAAATAACTCCAGTGTATACTCATCACCTCATATTGAAGCTTATGCACTATAATTAAAAAGAAAAGGAACAAATGCTAAACTACATCCCCTGTTTAAAAAGATTCTTATATATGAGTAATTAATTGAAAACTAAACCCCATAAATCATTACAGATTTAATATTCCTTTTAAAATCTACTGTTTAGCATGTAATATGTCTAGTGTTAACAGTGCTTTGCCAAACATATAAAGAAGAGTTTTTTTTGAAAGAGATTTCAAGTAGGATAGTTTGAACATAAAGTAGAATCTATATAGTAATTCACAGTAATCGATGAGATTGTGTTGGAAATATATTAATTTTATATTTTTATATTTGTAAAATGTTAGTAACTTGTGTATTCACCACTTTTTCGTCCTCTATCCTGTAACAGCTACCTAATTAATAATAACCAACAAAGTGTTACAATGATAACCCACAGTAAAAAGAGCATATTGCCCTCAGTGATGATAAAATTTTATTGCAGCACCAGCCCCTTCTGACAGTTTGCAATGTATGGACCGCTTTCAGCTATGCTCTTTGCTGTACTCCATCAGCACCCAGGAAGTCCCCTAGGGCTTCTCAGAGCTCAAGAGGCAGCAGAAGGTGCCCCTTATATGTAATCTTTTCAGAGCATAAAACTGGATACTACAGTCCAGTCTCCTCAGTATAGCAGAGCTGGATTTCAGCTCTATGCTGGCTCTATAACAGTAACGGAGATAAAGCAGGCGTTTTCCATCATGATCCCTGTTTTGGTCAGTGAATTAATTTACCCTTGTAGTACACCTGTAAAAGATCATATTCACACTTTGATGTGTACCACTTTTAGGACTGAATGTCCCAGAATGTATTCTTCCATCCCAGTCAGGTCAGTGGTAAGCTTCGCCATTCACACAACTGCTCTTCTTTGATCTTCAGA
Source organism: Nestor notabilis (assembly GCF_000696875.1). Taxonomy (NCBI): domain Eukaryota; kingdom Metazoa; phylum Chordata; class Aves; order Psittaciformes; family Psittacidae; genus Nestor; species Nestor notabilis. The sequence continues at coordinate 15,500 of NW_009940534.1, forward strand.
GATGCCTGCTCTTAGATGACTTTATAGAGGGTTTATACTTTGAGGAAAGCTAGACCAAGTGGCAGGACTAGGCATCCATATTTCAGGCTCATGAAAATATGTTTTGTTAGGTGCCACTGTGTACAAGACGATCTAAGCCTAACTCATGATTTATCTTTTGTACTTTGCATTAGATGCAGTGATAAGGAGTCACTGTATTACCATCTGCTATGCAGCTAATTGAAAGTAATGCTAAGATGAAATCCTTCTTTCCAAAAGTAAAGGAAGTATTTAACCTTTACTCACCCCTGTCTGTACTTGGTCTCAGAAAGTGTAAGGGGAGGAAGATGTGTAAGTCTACCATCAGAAACTTATTTTTACTACCCTCCTTTGAATTTCAAATCTGGAAATCTCATTTCAAAGACACTAATATTTTGTACTAACTGGAGTTCATAGTTACATATGGAGAGAAAAGCAGTTCTGAATATACAAATACCAACACTAACTTCTTATCCATATCAATATTATTGTTTCAATTTGCAGCTGCCATTATCTGACCAGTACCTTTCTACATGGGTTCTTATTTTTGACATAGTTAAGTATTGAGGCTCTTGATCTTGAAAAAGAGACTGGTATAAAGCAGTGGTTTAGTTTCATTACTGGCAACATCTCAGTGCTTATTTCCCAGGACTCTACTATATCACACTATACATTACCTCAGTCGACAGCTTTGGGGTTGTATTTTATTAAAATGTTAAAATACCAGCAATTTCTCTTTCAACTATGAAGTATCTTGTATGTACGTTCAAAAGTGGTCTCTGTAGAAAATGTATTCTTTGCGGAGAAAACCCACAGTTTAACATTTTCTTGGTATCATTTTTCCAACAGAAGATGGCTTTCATTTGAAAAAAAACCCCAAAACAAAACAACCCACAACAAAAGCCCAAACAAATATATCTGGTAAGAACTAGAATTTATTTCTATTTACCTCTGTATAGCAATTAATATACTGCCAAGACAATACAGTTTGCTTAAGACTATTAAAAGCTGCAAAAAGCAGCAACTTTTAGTAGTTGCTACTGTCCCCCAGGACTGGGGAACGGTCCTGCATAATGCTGCAGCACGTAAAAATGTTCCCCTTCCTGAGAATTAGACCAGTTTGGACAATTAATAAAAGCAGAAGAGAATTTGTTTTACTTAAATGCCTAATATAAAATCTAGAATGGTATGTATTCAATAGAGACAGTGATTCTGAAGATTGGTTCTAGTTATTTGTTTTAAAATAATATCCAAGGAGGTACATCCAGATGAGCATTTTAGACAAAAATATGCAGTGTAAGGCTGTTTTCACCTCTGAAAAGGACTAATTTTGTGCAACCACCCACCAAAGTCCCCATCCTCTTTTCTGAATTTAGCTGTGATAAACCCATGCATTCACTGAAACTACTCCACATTTACAGCACTGTGAGGACAAGATTCAGACTCCAGCTATTTATTTCACTGGCAAAGAATCCCCCATCACCGCTCTATGCTCTGTCATGTTATGTTCAATGAAAGTCAAATGAACTGTCAGCAATGGAAACTGGTAAGCTAAGATCACTACAACCAATTGTTTTAATATATTTATGAATTAATTGTTACAGATGTATTGTCTGCAAAGCATGTCTGCTACAGCAAAAATGTCAAAAGGCAGCAATTTCCTTTACTGAGGAAATATAAGATTACAAATTGGTCTCCACAAAACCATATTTGGACTAAAAAACATGCCTTGTATTCTTCTTTGATGGCACCCTCCTCACAGAAGAAGTCCTTCTTCCTTTATATCAGCCCTGCTAATTTTTTTTGGCATGAAGGCTTCAAGACTGTAAATCTGTACAAACAGGCATGACAATGTAAAAAAATGTCATGAGTCATGCGGTGATAAAAAGCATACACAGCATCTCAGCTGCAGAATTTATCTGGGAAGATGTTAAACAGCAGAGAGAAAAAAGTTTTACCCAGAGTTTTCCACAGCATGGACAATTAAAAATAGCCAGCTCACATTAAAAAGAATGTAATTCAGAAGCAAAAAACACAATACAAAGGTGCTGAGTGCAAGCAACATGGGAATTGAAGAATCATTGTGTAAGTTTCAGGAACACCCTATGCTCTGCAGGTAGATGGGTGGTGGGTGCGGGGTCATGAGTTCAAAATGTTATTGCTTTCTTATGATTATATTGTTACTTTATTTTATTCAAAATGACAATAAACCCTTACGGTTTGAAAGGTCTAAGGTCTTGCTTATCATTACTGTCTCTGCACTGAAGATTATTGGTATAGTGATATCACTGATATTATTTGGTTATTTAGTTATGTGTACTTGTAGTGGTGAAGGTTGGCAGTGCCTAGAAAGGGCTGGAAATACAGTAATCTGCTTCACAGTTTCCCACTGCAGATACAACTTCTCACTTACAGCATGAATAATTTAAAACTGCTAGCACTGAACTGCAGACTTACTATAGTAGCATTTATTAAAAAACATGCTCATTTGAAGCAGTAATTGTTCTGCTACCAGGGCACAACCCTTCATAACATCCCTTTAACAGGTTGTTGGGGTTTTTCTTTTTAAAGAAGATAGAACTTTAATTTTTCCAGTAGCTACAAAGTGCAATGCATGAGTACCTTTCCTCATTTGTTTTCATCATGTATCACTACCCAGAGGCAATCATTAGCTAATTTGCTGATTTACAGTTGCAGTTTATGTGCTTTAAACAATGCTAAGCCACTATGGTTCCATTTTAGTGTTATGAGAGGAAAATAACTGCCCTTTTACTCTAAATTGCATAAAAAAGTCCCTCAACCTATGTGCTTCTAGCTTCTCACACATCTAAAATTGTTGTTATATTGCCTTCCTTGCTAGAATTAACACAAAATAATATTTAGTCTGCTGCTTCCTCCTGAACTGCAGAGAATTCTTATTTTGCCACCTACCACGATCCAAGGATGCAAAGTAAGTATATCATAAGAAGTAACAGCTATTGATTACTCAAGGTTCCTAGTGAAATCCAAGTTGAAAAATGAATTGGTTACTGCTGGCTATTTTGGTTGGTTTTTCTTTGGTGCCTGCGACATTTTTTTAGCATATTGTAAAATGCAAGCAAATGAACTGAAGTACAGCATGCGTGTTTAATTGCTCTAATGAGTACTGATAGGTAATGTTATTACATGTTCCTCTGCATGCTAGCAAAGGAGTACAGGGAAATGATCGTGGATGAGACAGGCCAAATGCCACCCTGCCCAGCTCCTCCCATCACATGAAGGAGCATCCATCACCAGCTATTGGTCAACTGCACGTTATTGGAGGGACTGTGAATCAGTGTTTCTTTGTCTGTGTGTAAGTGTGTGCAAAGGGCTCTGAGCATCAACAGCTGGAGATGTGCTGTGGTCTCAGGGGCTTTTATACTTGGGTGATAGTAACTGGGGAGACTGGAATCCTGGAGCAGTTATTGGGCAGACTGAGTTCTCAGGACACCTGCTGAGAGATGCATCTTACACATATTTCCCACTAGCGGACCTTCATCCTGCTCAGCCAGAGAGGGGAGTGGGATGAGGCTGCTGCTGCTGTCTGTCTTTGTATAAGTGCCATGCGTTTTTCTGTCTGCTCTTTACGGCTGGCCATATAGATGTGCATATGTTTACTGCATACAGGTGTTTGTATGTGTGCCTCCTGGGAGCACATGCTCAGTCTCTGTCTTAAAATCTTGGTGTTTCCAACATGTTTTCTATAAACATGCTGTGGGGTAGAACAGAGCCTCTGGCTGACAAGTGATACTACAGGAAGGAGATCATCCTCCGGACAAAGCACTCTGGTTAAAATTAAAGCCGGTTGTTTTCAATATCTTCAATGTATTGCCTCTAGGAAGACCTAAGAATGAATGAGTGGTTAGGGATTCTGATAAAGTTACCAAACCTTTCCATTGATAGGACTTAAAAATCTCCTAAACCTAATTTAAAATTTAGAGCTATACAAGTTTTTCTCAAACACACCTGAGTGTACTGAAGCTCTGGAAACAGAGCAAACAATTTCTAAGGAGAAAGCATCTGGCATTTCAGGCTTCTGCTGCAATTTGGAAAAGAATGAAGTTGGAATTTTTGTTTGTAATCTAAAAAAAATTTATTAGGCATGCATTATGAAGCTGTACCATCAGGCGGCTAAATTCTACAGTGCTGAGTTACATAAGATCAACCTCAGCCTAGCTAATGTGTTAGTTACATGTATTTTAGCAGAAACAGTGAAAATAATAACCAAGCAAATCTGCAGAGTAATATAAGATGTTTAAGAATCTCAATCCTAACAGCACCACATGTCAGTTAAACTTCAGTTCATTTTGAAAGTGCTCTCAGTCAGACTTCAACCCCAGGCAACTGCTGAGCAGTAGAACAAGGGTTGGGTTGACCTCAGATGTGGGAGACAATGGAAACTATAGGATTATTGCCAAAGAGAAGTAACTGCTTGACTGGAGAAGAAAGAGTTAAAGAAGAAACAAAGTACAATCCAGAAGAGCAACCCAGCTGGCTGAGGAGGAGAGACCATGAGATACCAAGACACCTGGCTGAGGAAGAGAGAGCATAAGATAAGAGACTGAGTATTCTGGGACTGATTGTGAGATGGTGAGCAGTGTTAAAAAACAAACTGTAAGTCAGGAACTAAACAGGATAGGCTACAAATAGAACGGTATAAAAGCTAGAGCAATAGGCTAAAAATAACTGAATGGTATAAAAAGTTAGAGCAGTAGGCAATAAAGTGATTCACTGCATGAAGATGCTCTGGGTCCGTGCCTTCATCCCCTCACTCAGATGACTTTACCATACTTTTAAGTGGAGGGTAATAGCCAGTAAATCCCAGGTACAATTGCTGGGGGGTGAGTAAGTATCTTCTGTATTTCTACTTCGCTGTGGATGTGTTTTGCGTAAGGGGGATTTGTCACTGCACATTATTCATTTAAAGGCATTTCATATACAGTTAAGGGACTTGAGTTGAAAAATGAAGAGCTGAAATAAAATGACTGGAAAAGCAATTTAAATTATAGTCTGGAAATCTTCCAATTGTCTTACAGAACTTAAGGAAAAATGTAAACGCTCTGGAGAAGGGAAAACAACAACCTGCAAATCTCTCTGGTTGCTGATTAGATACTGCAAACCCAATGAGAACTTACACATTCTGACTTAAATTAGCAACAATGAAATGTACTGTGACAGCACATCTAGTTTCATTTTTGGATAATCCTGAAAAAGGGCACCTTTCTGTGACAACAACATGCAATTCATTTAATGATAACTTGTGGTATGACATTTCATCTAAAGCAGAGATTTATTTTGAGGTTTTTACATTTTGGCTTTAGATGTAAAAAAAAAAAAAAAATCCCTGGACACTGACTTAGCCAAAAGTATTTGAAAATAAAAAACCTTTTTAAAGATTACCCTATTTGACATTTTTTCAGATGATACGAGTATTGCTTTGGTCACTGTTGTAACTGGCCAGGAATCTCTTCTGACTATCCCCTGAATCACTGAGCTCTCACATTTTCTGGAGTGCACCTCTGCAACCTTATTTGTTTCCTTCATAGTGCCAGACCTTCTCAGGTATTACTCTGATATTACTGGTGTCATGACTCACTCTCTGTGTATGATCCTAAAAATGTCACCTTTTCTTCACCTGATAGTTTAAATAATCACTTGTAATGTAGTTAATATCTTTCACAAGAAACAGACTATGGACTTCTCTCACCATTTATATCTGTTCCCTCCCTTCTGCAAAAACTTTGCCTTCATCCTTACACCCACACAAAACATATAATAAGAACCACCAATTCCTCAGTCCGCCTCCTCCTGAAATTCTTCTAAGGCCATTTCTGAATATAATCCTCTTTTCTCTAATAATAAAAACGTATGTGCTAAGACTTACTCCTGCAGATTACTACAGCACTGATAATATATGCAGCAAACTAGTCTTCATCCCAGTACATTCTAGCAGTTGGTACTTGCAACACATTACTTCACCAGTTTAACACATACTAGACTGCTATCAGAAATACGGTGGACTGCTCAATGACTGGTTCAATGACTGAATGCCTTCATGTGCTTCCATACATATTTGAGAGTATGTGTCACCACCACCCTTAATTTCTTCACAAGAAAATGCAGAACTTTGTTCTGAAGGATTTTTTTAAAGCTAGCTTATTTATTCCTTCCTATGCATGTGATTAGATGCTATTTTGAGAGTAAACATGAATTCAGTAAAAAGTGTGAGGATGCCTGTATCTGACTCAGTAGCATACATCCAGATAAGGCTTAGTGCAGTGCTGCTCCAACACTGCCACAAGGCTTCAGAGGACTCTGAAGCACAGGCAGAATATTCTCCTATTGGCTCAAAGGCTCCAGAATTTAAATACATGCTAAGACATCCCAATAGGATTTGCAAGTTCAGATAAAAATATTTAGCACTGAAGTAAGTGTTAAAAGTGAGCCCAGCAAAATGGCAGGTAAGCCCCGCTAATCTTTCTCTAGTGCTACTTACTTACTGTAGTGCAACTCCTACTGCTGTTTGGTATAAGTAACTGGAAAACAGGGAGATACTAGTGGGAGTAAAGTGCTCCTAGAAATAAATGATGCACATAAAAGAACTGAATGAAATTGCTAATAGTTCAAAGCATTTCAGGGGTTGCTTGTATGCCTGGGGATTTCTTCTGATCACTACTAATAGAACTATTTAGGAAGAAAGAAGATGTTTGCAATCTTGTCGTATCTTGAATCCTACAAAGCTAGCTTTGTTTTGTCCATTAGATTCTTCCATTTACGATTTTGTGTCTGTATTATAGCTCCCTAGCAGAAATTAAAGTAGTCCAGATAACAGTTGTGCCACTTTGTTAAAATACGTAAATAAAAAGGTTATAAAATCCAGTAAGATTCTGCAAGTTGCCTCCCACGTTAGTCATAAATTGATCTTGGATATTGGTTTGAAGAATAAGGCAAAAAACATTTAACATCAAGATAGTTTTGAAAGTAGGAGGATGACATGCTTGATAAATGAAAATCAGAGAGTACACATGAAGTTTTAAAAATGCTGTAATAGACCAATAAATTCCACTTGAACGGTTAGAACATAATGAATACATTTGGGACGTTAAGCACAAAGGCCAGGAAATATGGTCAATTCATGTGACAAGCAACAATGGATACTTTTCAAATCACAGCAACAACCTTCACAGAGTTGAAAACAAAAACAAGCAAGCAAATGAATCCATTGCACCTTCTTGCACAAGAGAAATATATCTGAAGGTCAACCTATATTACTAAGCCAGTTTTAGGTACTTGATTGATGCTCTTTAATAAGCCTTTCTCTAGCCAGGCCCAACAACTTGTAAGATAGTGGTTACAGATGGTTCTATAGTTTGAGCCCAAGAGAACTAATTTTTTGATGAAACTGTTATGTTTTGAGAAAGGACTAGGTCTGGCTATTCAAAACAGTCAGCCCCAAATAGGTTTAAGCAAATGGGTGGCCTAAAAACTTCTGCCTAGTGACAAGCTAGAAAGTGAGCATCTCATTCATGTTAACATCATATATTACAGCCTCACAAAAGGATGTATTTTTAAAATTTTATGGGAGATGCAACTAATGGAAAAGAAGAATGACCTACTAAAATATGCCAGGAAAATAATCCAAAATTTCTGAAGCCCAATAAACAGTTATTTGCTAATAATCCTGGACAAAATACTGACCCCAGCCCAAAATCTCCAGGGGAAGAATTTCATGGTGTTTCTAACATTGGACATGTATATCACATATAGTGTGTGAAAGGTCTGTTTAATTTTTAAATTTTGAGAAGAATGCGATTTGGGATCTTGACAGTCTTTACTGACGTGAAAAAGGTGGAGAGGTTTCCACGCAGTCTTCTCTTTTCCAGGCTGAACAGCCCCAACTTTCTCAGCCTGTCTTCATACGGGAGGTGCTCCAGCCCTCTTACCATCCTTGTGGCCCTCCTCTGGACTTGCTCCAACAGCTCCATGTCCTTTTTATGTTGAGGACATCAGAACTGGACACAATACGCCAAGTGAGGTCTCACGAGAGCAGAGTAGAGGGGCAGGATCACCTCCTTCGACCTGCTGGTCATGCTTCTTTTGATGCAGCCCAGGATACGGTTGGCTTTCTGGGCTGCAAGCGCACACTGAAGCCAGCTCATGTCAAGCTTCTCATCAACCAACACCCCGAAGTCCTTCTCTGCAGGGCTGCTCTGAATCTCTTCTCCGCCCAGCCTGTAGCTGTGCCTGGGGTTGTGCCGACCCAGGTGTAGGACCTTGCACTTGGCTTGGTTAAACTTCATGAGGTTGGCAACAGGCCACCTCACAAGCGTGTCAGGGTCCCTCTGGATGGCATCCCTTCCCTCCAGCGTATCAACTGAACCACACAGCTTGGTGTCGTCAGCAAACTTGCTGAGGGTGCATCAATCCCACTGTCTATGTCACCGACAAAGATGTTAAACAACACAGGTCCCAACACCGATCCCTGAGGGACAGCACTTGTTACTGCTTTCCAACTGGGCATTGGGCTGTTGACCACAAGTCTCTGCATGTGGCCATCGAGCCAGTTCTTTATCCACCGATAGTGGTCCATCCATCAAATTGATGTCTCTCCTAGACACAAGGATGTCATGTGGGACAGTGTTGAACGCTTTGCTAGGTATCATCTGTTATGAATAACTGACCAGTCTTGTTCAGATATAAATATGTTTTACAATGCACGTGCAGATGGCCAGCCCTGTCCTGAGGTTAAGTTAACACTGCAATGATGTGAGAAACTGCTGGATGCTGCAGGCAACAGAAGGACAAGAGAAGTTGGTCAGTCCTGACCTGGCCTACACTGACAAGGCAACAATGCAAGAAGACACTACCAGAAACCATGGAGATTGAAAAGGGAGAATCACACACAATAATAAAATCCTTCCTCTTCAGGCATGGTTCTCCAACATGCTAAGTCCTTCAGTGCCCACTGGATAGTATTTGGTATTGAAAGAATTCATTCTTTCCATGTCTACTGTTTCTTATTTTTCTATACTCAAAACAGCTTCTCCCATCCACTCCTCCTCTCCAATCTCTCCTCCACTCCATTACTTACTTTGGTTCTCTTTTCCTCCCTTTATTAGTGACCCTTGTTCCTCAATACAAGCATAGCAGGACTTGCTGCTTTTGCTCTCATTTTCCCAGCTAGGCTTTTAATCTCTCTCTGTCACACAGAGACATGTTATTCCACTATTCCAAATACTTCTGTCTTTCCTTATACTACATTCATTTATTTCAACACCATCTTTAAATTTTTTCTCTGAAAATTCGAGTTTGCTGCCTTTGTTTGCTTTCATAATTTGCTTTCTTTATCTTACTTTTATTGCTTCCCCATTTTTTTCCCCCTTCTTGATGCAGATTTTCCTTTGGTTCCTTCTTGTTGTCTAAACCCGATTCAGTACACTTGTACCAATTCAAATCCAGAATAAAACTGGTCCACCGCCTAAACAAGATGCATTCTACCAATTTCCTTTTGGATGCTAGAAAATTGTGTAGCCTGAAGGTTTATTTTATTCTTGCTGGTTCTCTTTCAAAACACTTTAATTATCAGTGAATGCATAATTTACAGGGATGCAAAAACAGTCTGAGATAGTCTTGCAACTGTACAATTCTTGAAATATCTGCTACACTTTTAGGAAACAAGATAATTCTCAGGAAAGAACAGTATTGCCTCACAAGCTGGAAACAGTATTGCTCTCAGCATACGCCATTGCTTGCAAGATATAAATACTGCTCTTGTGAAACTAATCTGATGCACTGTAACTGTATTTTTTTTTCTTATTTGATTACACTGCAGAAAAGTTTATACAATCTAATGTGATTTGATAATGCTGCATAAGTCCGTGTAGAATACTAAGTGTTTTGGGAGCAAGTGTTTCTCATATTAATGACCTTTACTCTTTACCAGTATTACAGAAACACACCGAAATCACTGATCAAGAAACCTTCTTTTCTTGTACATTTTCCCTTTTAATGCCTCATTTAGCAAGCTGATGGGGTATCGAATGGAATATGAGAAGGCTTGAGTTTTGGGCAAATACTTAAGTGTGTGACATCCTGATTTTCAATTCTGATTCTTATTTTGTTGAAGATTTCACTCCCCAAGATCCAACCCCAAATTTTCAATTTTTTCTTCATTATTTTGAGCACTATTTTCATTGCTCCCCCTTCCTTTCATTTGTTTTCTACTTGATAATTTTAGCTACAGACATGACTTTCAAGTCAATAGAAAATGCATCTATTGTAGAGATTAAAGATGACTTTTCTATTAGGTTTCTGCTGCTTAATGAGTTAATGCTGCTTTTTGTGTTTTCACAAAGAAAAGCATGGAGTTTTGCATCTCACTGAGGTGCAAATAGGGGAAAACTGTTTGTGGAGTAACTTCGGTGTTGACATTAACCTGCATCCATTCTTTCCTTTCAGTGCAAAGCGCTGGGGAGAATTGTCTTTAATTCAAAGCAAACCCAAAATTTAAAATATGGGAATAAAGCAACTTTGGGTCCTGTGTTTGATGAACAGATTCCTTGAAGAGACTTCTTAAAAAGTTAATTTCTAAGAGACTTTCTGAAAGTCACATGCATAAGTTGCATTTGCTTGTTAAATGATGTTTAAAATTTCTTGGCTCTTTTGTATCAGTTTTTCAACCAACCATCCTTCCAAAACAAACCCCTTAAGAACTGGACCATTATACATATCAATAGCAGTCAGCTTTCACTTACCCTTTACACCCCCTGGTCCAGACTTTGATAGAATGTACATGCCTTGGCCCAGACTTGGCTTTACGATATGTTTGCAAAGTGCCTACTATACACTTGATGACATATAAATAATGCACGATGACTGCAACATTAATTCAATGGGTTTGGATGGGTATTCAAGAGAAGGAAATACGAAAGGTCTGTTTGTTTTTTGGCTATTTCTCTTCTCACTGTAAACTCCTTTGATACCTAGAGCTACTTGTAGAATCTCTTACATACATTGCTGAAAAAGTCTCATCTGGCAAGATGAATGCAGTTTTTAATACCACATTTATTATGACAGTGATGACATACTGCCTACAAGCTGCAGCTTGCAGACACAAGTTGGGGATTCAGGAGAGACTTCACTTGCTTAGATCAGAGATACTGAAAACAAGATAAACTGAAAGTACCACCATCTATAATTTGGAATAGAAAGCTTCTGGGTGAGAACAGAGGAAGTGAAACAAAAATCTGAAGAATACAAAATACGGTGTTGGGGCATGACTGAATTTTCTGTCTCACACATAATGTGAAATGGCTTTTTAGTAAAGTCAGCAGTACCAAGAATAAAGCAGGACAAGAAGATCGAAAGGATCAGTATCCAGATAGTAGTGCACTGCATGAATCAGCAATATTTATAGGGGGTGACTGGAACAAAGACTACCCTTGTATTCTTGCTGTCATAAATTCATGGTGAAGGAAAAGTTGTACGGTAGCAAAAAGCTCGCAATGAAAAATATCAAGTGCGTAGCTAATAGTTTCTGTTTTGCCTTTTAAAAAATGAATTACAGATGCAAATTGTTCATTATCCATATTGAGGTTATTTGCCCCCCAAAAGAAAATCTGTGCACTTAATATAAGCACATTTTTAAATAGTCATTATGCTAATAACTTTCATGTGCAGAGTGTATGACTCACTGAAAGTGTAGCTGTGCAGGAAGTACCTCAATGATTTGACAATATTATAAAGACAATTTGCAAATAGAGACCTGAATATATTTTTATTGCATTTTCAGCTACTTCATGTATGACAGCTACTATTAAAACCCCATCTTTCTCAAAATGAAAAGTTCAATAGAATATATACTTCTGTAAGAACTTTCTGTGGCTTTGCTAAAGACTATTACAAGAATATCTGATAGTCTAGCACATCCTCTTCATAGACACCAGTATACTCTGATTAGGTCTAGTTGAAAACTTCACAGTTTCTAAGCTTCCCCAGTCATGTATTCGCTATTAATCTACACAGGGTGAGAGCAGAGGCCTGAACACAAGTATACGATGCCATAACGCAGTGTATCTGCATAAAGTTATCAGTTCTTAGCAAAATCTAACTACTACCAGATGTAAGACATAAATCTCATTCCTCTGCACACATTATACCTCTCTTTCTCTCTCTCTCTTGAGCCTCATAGCTGTTGATTTGCTGACTGGACTGAAAAACCTCAAAGATCTTCTACCAATCAGAAGCTGAAAACTTCCATTATCAGGAAGAAATGAGCTTTCTGTAATGATTTTGAGCTTTGCAGCTTCTAGAATCAACACAATTATGTCATGACTTTCATGTTGGGTCTGGTATTGCAGCTGTAAATCACGAACTGAAGCTTGCCCTATTCCTAAGACAGAAACTCCTCAGGGACCAGTCAGAGACGATGAAGTGAGCTCCAACATGAAGCTGTCAGAACCTTCTTTTCTGGCTTTCTTACTGAAAAGAAAACTTATTAATTTCTCCAAACAGACACGTTCTCAAGCATATACAACTAGTTTAAATGATGTTCATCCTTAATGGAGAGAAGGACTTGTATCTAAAACAATCAGCCTCATTTAACATGTTCCTATAAGTGGCTCAATCCCCATGCTGATGACATTAAGGACCAGTGTATCACTACAGGAAATTCTTCCATACAATGGAAAATCTTTGGGAACGATGAGTGTTTGCATCTTTTATTTGTATACTATCTAAACAACTTTAGAATCTTAAATAAATACACATAAAAACATAGTTCTTCACAGCTGAAGAAGGAACTTTTCAGTTCTCCGTATCTTAGTAAAAATGATTGTGAATATTTTTAACATCTCACTAAATAACCTGGTTACAACATCTTACTTCTTTTCCAAGCTGCTTATGGGCCCTTGTCAGTTCCTATCTATCCACTTTGAAATGGATCCGATACATAACTTTGGACTGGATTAGTACTTACAGTATCTTACAATATCTACCATCTCTATTATAGTTTAATAGGATAGTTAGTCTTATACCTAAAGCATGGCATTTTAAATCACATCGCAATTCTATTATTAAGCAAAGAAATGATAGTCATGTCCTGAAATGACCATCAATGTGAGGCTGACTCAGTTATCTCCAAGAGGTGACTTTATAGCTTCGAGAACTGACAGATTTGTTATGTCATGAAATTCATGCAGGGCATGGTATTGCAGCTGTAAATCACAAGGGCAACTCATGCAGTGGCTGGCACCCTTTGGAATAATCTTTACATTCCTGTTGTGTTCAATAAGCCTCTTTGTTGAAAGATTATGTATGATGAGTTTTTTTCGCTAGGACCAGTAAAGGATAGCTACTAGGTCTCTGACAGCTGCTTACTAAAATGTAAACAAGGCTCGCTGTTGGGCATTTATCTGTACCTGTACCCCTCCAAGGACTATAAAGGACAAGCAACTCTAATCCAAAGAGTCAATTTGTCTTTTGCGATTTGCTTTAGGCATCTTTAAATGTAAACTGCTCATCTAAAATCCTGGAAGAACTATATCAATTAAATAAAGAAATCAAGCCATCACAGCCGGATTGTACTAAAATTTCAGCAATCCATTATGTTTTCTGCTTTGTCTAACAGAGACACCCTGCTCCTGCTAACTGGGTCTATTCAGAAATCAAGCTGCAAGAGCAGGTTGCACCATGGTCCTGGTGGAAATTCTGAACTTGGCACATACTGAAATGTTACTTTGAAGTTTATGGCTTCCATTGCAGCCTCAGTGTGTAAGCAGTAAAAGATAACTGCACACATTTCAGGTTCCCCCTTCTCTTGACCTCTAGCGAGGTACTAGAGTAAGGACAGTAACACCTAGGAGATTCAGTCCACTGTCCTAACTTCATAAATGAAAAAATGCACCTGTTTCACATGTGCTTGCATAAGGCCTGAAATTGTTACCACTGCTCCCGGGTGGAAGAGGTGCTTAAGTCTATCGCTGTGAAGAATAAGATGACATAGTAACATTTTTGATGATTTGATAGGTGGTTCAATGAGAAGTATCTCTGGGGATCAAACCTTGCTTCAGCACATCCAGTAGTAATTTTCTTGAAATACCTAATTTTCTACCTGGAAATACAACTGTACTCATTTTGGTATCTGTCTTGTTTTCCAGAAGAGCCACTCTAGATTTACAGTGATGCATTCATCTATTATTACATCACTTGTACTTCTGAACTCTACTCTACTTTTATTTCATTCCAGAGATGGAATAAAACTTGCATGACCACCTGCCAACACAAAATGTTTGCTATCCTTATCCCCTAAAGACTGCATATTTTTTTGACTATGCAGCCTTACGGACCATGAGGATTAGACATAGATCATATATGCAAACCTGTATACATCCTAAGAATTCTGCTGGTTTTGTTAATTCAGTGTTCATTTTCTTTGTTTCCTCTCAGTGGATGAAGTACGATACAGCAACGATCAGTCTTTTATACAGCATTTTTTATGTTGACTTTCAGACTTGTTTTCCTTAATAAGGAATTGATAAAACAGTCATAAAATACTAGGCTTCATCAAGCAGGCTTCATGAAATAAATAATGTTTTGAACTTAGAAACAAAGTATAGTTTTGGATTTTTCACTTTGTTTCTTTAAGAAGGTCAGCAGGGTAGGGACAATGTGGGCCCTCTCCAGA
>NW_009940535.1:0-252 GCF_000696875.1 Nestor notabilis
TGCGGCCCCACCTCAGGGGCGAAGCAGCCGCGCTGCGGGGCCGGTGCCACCGCTCCCCGTGTTCTTCCAGGGGTTTCAAGCGCCAAACCCCGACCGCAGACAGGCCCCGATAGCGAGTAAACGCAGCTCATGGCATTCGCCTGCCAGCACGCTGATAAATCCGGGTTTAGCCATTGCACATCCCCACCCCTGGCAGTGTTCAAGGTCAGGTTGGGCACAGGGGCTTGGAGCAACCTGCTCCAGGGGCAGGGA
>NW_009940535.1:283-2812 GCF_000696875.1 Nestor notabilis
CCCTGCCCATGGCAGGGGGTTGGAACTGGATGAGCTTTAAGGTCCCTTCCAACACAAACCAGGCTGGGATTAACGAAACTTTCTACTAATTTTGCTTGTGGCATTCCCAATGAGCCAATAGCAAGATGGCTTCATTTTAAACAAGGGAGGAAACAAAACTTTGACACTTTCCCTGTAGCCTCCAGTCATCACAGTAGAAAATCCTTCTGTGTAAACAGTTTCAATTAAAATACATCATTTTCTCCTGATAATTTTTAATTGATCATATCTACAACATAGGTGGAGATGCTTGACTAGCGAGGGTCTGGCTCAAACAGTGTCCTATTTGGTTGTGATTTCCCCAGGGCATCGTTTAAACCATTAAAATGTACAAGAAATCAAATTGTTTATTAACACAGTTTCTTAATTGCTTCCATGGGAAAAGAGTCAAGTTATTTGCATCTTCTTTCTTAGGGCTCCAGGGCTTTAGTGCAAGCATTTAAGGACAAGCTTTTAAATACAGCAAAAGCAGGAGTACTGCTCCAGACCTGGTCCGGGCCTGGGTTTGGGCCTGTAGCGCCAATGGAACCATCCCTCCTCCTGGCTTGTTTGGCCAAGTCCAATGAGGCCATTTTGAACCTTTCTGAGGCTGATTAACACAACAAATGAAGAGATGGTTCTTGGGCACATTCTTGGATAATGCATTATTGGCAGCTTTCATGAAGCCAGCTTTCTTGTGCCCCATGCTTGCCAAAAGCTTTAAACAAGAACTGCACCAGAGACCTCCAATGTCTAGAATTTAATCATGGAATCACAGACTGGTTTGTGTTGGAAGGGACCTTAAAGCTCATCCAGTTCCAACCCCTGCCACAGGCAGGGGCAGCTTCCACTAGAGCAGGTTGCTCCAAGCCCCTGTGTCCAACCTGGCCAGGTTCAACACTGCCAGGTTCAAGCCATTCCCCTTGTCCTGTCCCTCCATCCCTTGTCCAAAGCCCCTCTCCAGGTTTCCTGGAGCCCCTTTAGGCACTGGAGCTGCTCTAAGGTCTCCCCTTCAGGAGCCTTCTCTTCTCCAGGCTAACAGAGCAGAGCTTCTCCAGCAGCAACACTTCAGAAGATGCCTCCCCCATTTGAGTCTACAGAAATTACTGTGCTCACAAAAATCCAGCATGGATCTCTCAAGCTCAGTATATCACAGAGAGCTTATAGGCAAGTACATTCTTATTCCAACCGAGTACCTCATCATTTTAATGCATTAATCAAATCTCCATGGTTCAGGGCTGAAGTCCCTGCATTCATCATCAATTCGAGATGAACCTATTATTTAGGTTCAGAAAATTACTCACTAAACACAATCAAGCATTACTTTTCTGAAGTCTTTATAACACAAGTGTTTTCACTGTTGTTAGCCTGACAGCAGATCTCCCCCCGGAGAGGGAGCAGCAGCCCAGGGCAGGTAGCAGAGACAGGACAAGCATCTTAAGAGCCACTAGTAAGACTTTGTCTCCCTGCAGTTTAACTCTTCACCTGGAGAGTGTGTCTGAAGCAGCCACTCCATTAGGCCCATGGTAGCATTTGCTGTTTGCTAGAGACCCCTTCAAAACCCCACGAGTCTGCTGCGCTGCACTGATCCTGCTTCCTTCTTGCCCCAAATCCACATTCCCTATGGGCTTACAAGCTGTTTAAACTCCTGAAAACTGTGCCTCTATAACAGAAATGTTTGTGGAGAGAGCTGCATTCTGAGATTTCTCATGTGCTCCTATTCGAAAAATACTCCATCAGGGTTTTTGGATCTGTCAACTGTCTGTGGGAACACATTTAAAGGAAGTACCTACATCAGAAGTGGAAATCCCCAACTCCTGCCACACAAGGAGACCAAGCACTGCTTAACTGATTGACTGAGTGCACTCCCACAGTCAAAAACTTGCAGCAAACATCACCTAATTTGCCAAGAACTGATACATTTCACAAATGCACTTTACATATAAAGACTGAAATATAAATCCCAGTACTGTGTTGAAACTGGATATCATCCAAAAGTCAGGAGAAATAATTCTTGGCTTTAAATATCACTGGGAAATACAAAAGGAGCCTTTTAGTTCACACTAATTATTATTCAGTCTATCATTAACAGCAACTGCACACACTTTGATAGACGGGTTGAGAAGCAGCTTTGTTGGGTTTGGGGTCTTTTTAATTGTGATTCCATGACTAGTTGCCAAACTTTTCTGATTACTGATAATTAGATCCTGTTCGTCTAGCATCTGCTGCTGCTCCAGCACCAACTGCAGAAGGCTCCTCATGCACGAGGGGGGTCTGTACCCAGGACAGGAGGGATATCTGAGCAGACTTCCTAAACTTGGAGAAGGCAGGAACTGCTGCCTACCTGAGGGCAAGGGCGGAACAACTAAACATTCTTTGCCTCCTTGCTCCCAACCAATTTTGATCAGATGACCTTTGCACAACACCAAACTGCTCATCTTCTTCCCAGCATATATAACAACGAATATACAATAAAATGATTGGCAATGATAATATATAGGTTTCCTGCTG
>NW_009940535.1:2843-19762 GCF_000696875.1 Nestor notabilis
AATGGCTTAAGGTATGTTTTTGCACTTAGGACACGTCCATCAGGGTATGACAAAGAAAGCTGGGGCACAGAGAACTCATTCCAGGAGCCTTTCTCGGAATTCCTATCAGTTGATTCATACTTCTGTAAAATCAAGGCTCTGCTGATGTCCTCTCAGGGCATAAGAAATGTTTATAAAATCCCTATTGCACATAGAGACCATAAGCAATTTGGGGGGTTATTTTCATACGTAAAATTGGTAAAATCGGTAAAATCTCTGAAAATTTGGAACATTAATTTCCATGACACGTCAGTTTTGCAGTTCCTTTGTTCTAACGGACAATAGTAAACAATGTTCCAGTGACCTCCAGTGGGGACCAGGGGAAAATACACCCATCCCCTGCTTGGTGGCTGCAAAACCTGCAGCAACGACGTTTGGGCTGAGATGCCCCTTCAGAGTTCCATTGCCTGATGAACAAGCAGGCCAAGTGGTCCGAAATATCCTTCTTGGCATTTTTATCCAAGTAAGTTCAAACTAACCTCCCCATCCCTCTAACATGCAGACAACTCAGGTGAAAGTCTTCATTATCCTGACAATGATAAAAAGGAAAACAATATCACATGGAGACCTTGCTGCTCTCTAAGCCTGGGGCCGCATTTTCATGGGACATAAAACATAAGAAATCAATGTGAGCCAACATGCACAGAAAGCACATGAAACAACTGGATGCTTGATGCCAGGAGCAAAGCAGTAGTAATGCCTTTCAGCTCAAGAGCATTAGTCTACTAAAAATAGGGACTCTATTTACAAATGAGTTCATCATTATGGTCTAAGTTCACTACTTCTACTTGTGCACACTGATACAGCATCTCCAATTGGTTTACCCTAAACTTGTAGTGCCTCAAGCCATACAAGCCATGAGAAGCCCACAAAGGCACACTAACCTCTTGAAACTCTCCAGTGGGGACGGGCTATCTCTGCTGACAATATGGAATATGTGTGGTCTGCAGAGCAAAGATCATCTCCATCAGCAGCTGCCATTGTAAGGCTGTGCTGCACCTTGTATGAAATCAGAAGAGCTGCATAGTGGTTCACCCTCTCTTCTGTCAACACAAGTCAGGGCCTCTTACATCAGTCTCGTTACCTGGTTATCTTACTAATGACATTTGGAGGCAGGCATGAACTGAAACACTTTTACTCCAAGATTAATCCCCTCCCTTTCTTTTGTTGGTGAGGGCCAAGAGAGAAAAGGAAGGCAGTTTTTAAAGCACAAGTTCCTCTTACCACCATCTGGCCCTGATGAATATGGGAAGAACTCTGTTGGTACATTAATAAATCCAGTATTACAAGGTAGAACAAATAGCAGGAGGAATGCATCCATCATCAACAGAAAAGCCTCTGCTAAACTCAGAGGAATGACCTTCAGATTAAAAAGAAGCAGTAAGAGAAGGGGAAAACCCGTGTCACATAATGCATATTCTGGCCTGGATTCAGGAGCCATTTGGAAAGTCAACAGGACTAAACATGTTAAAAATCTTTTCCTGCTCTCACTTTTCCAGAGCCACCACCCAGGACTAAAACCTGCAGTAATGAGTATCTACAAGGGGATGGCCTGGGCCACCATTCCTTACAGAAACACACTGCAACATCTGCAGCTTGCTGTCCCTGGAGAGACAAACACTGGTTGTGCTGACTCAGGGGCTCCAGCAGTCACACACCCGTACCAGGACCTGCAGGATGCTAGTTTCCACATCATTCCCCAAAACAGAGCAGCACATACAGATTCCTTCCTGAAAGCCCAAGAAAAATATTTGTGCCTTTTCCCCATTTCTTTGTATAACAAAAGAACTAACGTTACATAAGAAATCACTTAATGCCACAAAACCAACATTTGTCATTAAAATGAAACTTTGCAGGGGGCAATTCTTCATCATGGGAAAACACTAACACTTGTGCATGGTCTCTCTTTGCTACTGTCTGCACAATATTAATGTAGAAAATAATATATTGGCTTGAATCAATACTTCCCTGACTTCTTCATCCATCAGCCGCTCCCCCTGGCCCCCCATTTGATAAAAGCCCTTCCATGTCACATTCCCCCAGACCGATGAGATCACAGTGCCTCTTTCCAGCATGAGTGATGGTGTGTAGATGTATAATTGCCCAATAAATCACACCCTCTGGATCAAAGATCTGAGATCCTCTGGGCGCCAAGAAGGCACACCAAACATCATAAAATACAATAAGTTAATTCATTACTGCAAGACCACCTCTGGACAGGTTGAGTATTACTTGTCACATACAAATATCTTGAAAGATTCAGCCAAAACCATCTTACTGCAGAATTGGGGCTTGAGACTCTGAATATTTCAGGGTAAGGACTGTGGAAGCAACATGGAAAAAAGGGCTCCAAGCCCTTAATGAACACAGAATCCCAAGAGCTAGGACAAAGAATCACTTATTCCATGCCCACACAGTGACTACTTTAGGACTTCTAGTTGTTACAGCAGACGGTCTGCATCTCTGGAATTTCATCACGTGAACCACAAGAACAGCTTGGACTAGGCCAGGGAGAACAAGTCTGCAAAAGGTACGCCTTGTACAGTACCCACTTCCCATTCTGAGCTGCAGCCCTGCTTTCCTGGAGGTGGCTGAACATCACCCTGCGATGGAAAGCAGTGAATGAATTCCTTGATTTGCTTTGCATGTGTGCGCAGCTTTTGCTTTACCTATTAAACTGCCTTTATCTCAGCCCATGAGTTCTGACTTCTACTCTTCCAGTTCTCTCCCCATCCCACCAGAGGGAAGTGAGGGAGCAGCTCTGTGGGGCTGAGTTGCTGCTAGGGTTAATACCACAAGATGTTCATTGCCACAAATCCCTGCTGGAGTGACCCTTCCCCAGTGTAACCTCCCTGCACACAGCACTGGAGCAAGCTGGGGTGCCCAAGGTGCCTCTTCCTTTCTGCTGACCCCCACACATGAGCTGCTCGGCATCCCAGCCCTAAAAAAAATGTTCTGGTCTGTCACAGTGGAGGAAAACCCCCAGTGTTTCTGGCTGCTGCTTCCTGGACCTTATACAGGTGCAGTGGGCAAGAGTCACATCCCCGGGGCCCTCCTGGCATCATGTCACTGGACATTGCTGATAAGATGCACGCCCTGTGCCTGCACCCTCCAAGGCTTCCGAACCACAGCAGCACAGCTGCTTGGCAAACACATCAACTGAAAGACTGCATTTCATAGCCACAAGGTGCAGGCAATACTCTTAAGTATTTCTGACAGAGGTTGAAGGAATTAAGACCATCCTGGCAGTTCCCACCCTTAGCCCCAGGTATGCGCGCTTCCACTCGGACTCGCACCAACAAGCTCATTCATCCAAGCAGGCGAAGCCACAACCTGCTAATTTGAGTTCAGGAAAACACAGTAGCACCCAGAACCTTGTGTTTTACAGGTATCTGATTCCACCACCTTTAATCCTGTCAGCCCTGCAAGATCAGGTATTAACATCTCTGTAACCTCCTGTACTTATTAAGATAGCAGATCTTTGGTATTCACCTCTATGCCAGCTTCAAAGCCGAGCACTGACAGGTTGCTGAAGCGTTTGTGCTTTTCAGTGAGTGGCCCTTGTAAAACAGAAACTATAATGAACACACCACAGGAAGCGTTAATACAAACATGCACTCATTACAAAGTGACTGCAACTAAAAAACCTGAGCCAGGCTTTGGAAATTAACAGGTGGGAAGCCTGGTGCTATGGAAAGTAACCACTGTTCCCAAAGGCTCTGCAGGCATTTGTTAAGAGACCTGGACACTCTGTCTACAATCTGTTCTGTGAAGCCACATTGAAATGCCCCAGACCTTTTGCTTCTCTGAAGTATGCATCATCTTACAAATGACCTTAAAAGTAGCCACAGTCTCTAGTAGACTCTGAACAGAGAAGCCACAGCAGTTTAAGGCAAACACACAAGCAGGGAGCCTGTCTTCTCCAAGCTAAAGTGATTTTAGAAGTACTTTGGCTATTCAGACACATCCCCAGTGTTTTTAGTATCCAGCTCATTTCTTAGCAATTCCAGTGTGAACTTCTGCAACAGTGAGAGATTTTTCTACTCCAACAAGATCCCCAGCTTCTCTCCATCAGCAACCTCCCTTGTCCACAAACCTGGAGCTAAACTCCCCCAACACAACCTGAGGCTTTTAAATCCAGGCAACACTAACCAGGTCAGGAAGGTTTGACCCAGCTATAGATGAGGTTTGAGCTTAAGGCACAGCCCAGGATACAGGATTGAATAAAGTTTAAATCCTGAAAGCTGCTTAAGACTTCATATTGCTATTTTTTGCTTGTCTGTATCCAGACACACTGTACTGATGAGAGACTAAGGACTTTCTGAACTTACAGTCTGAGATACCACAGTTGCAGGGAAAGGGAACTATAGAAGATATTTTCTATAGAAATATCAGCAACTCTCTGCACAAGCAGCATGGGACACAGATAGAACACAGCTGAGACAAGAAGAAACACTTGCAAAGAGAGAAAAGAAAAAAAAAGTGAGTTAAAGCAGCAGGAACTGGAATGACTCAGGATCTCACTGAATAGAAAGAAACTTCATTGCTTTGCAGTTTGGTCACATAAAAAGAGTTTGGTAAACAGGTCCCTGTTTCATCACCCCAAGGTCAAGCACAAAGGGAAAGCATTCTCATCTTCATGCCTTCTCCAGCTTTAAACAGAAAGTTAGTAAAGATGAAAAATGTTGTGCTTTAGAGAAAAACAATCCTCTCTTCATCTGATTACTCACTCTGACAAGAGAGCTAGAGCAAATTTCTTCCAGACTTCCCTAACCACACATTGTACCTACGCTGTGTAGCAACCAGACACGCAGAGATAATGAAAAAGCAAGAAAACAAGAAAGGAAAAGGAAAAGAAAAATAAAAATCCAAAATACCTTTCTTTGTCCAGCTTCTGCAGTCTTCTAAACCCCTAAACTTCCATTTCTCTTTTGCTCTCCCTCCACAGTCCTTGCTAAGTAGGTGTGCTGCACGTGTCACTGATGGAGTCTCATCACCTCAATGCAATTCACCTTTTTCCCATCATTCTGCATCTCCTCCACCTGCTGGGTCTCAGTCAACCCTGCCCCAGCACACCTGGTTCCCATAGAACCGTAGAGGTTCATGTCTTTGTACCTGCTATCCCTGCTCTGCCCTTGGCAAAGGTGCAGAATTAAAACCCAAATAAAACAAATAAACCAACAAAAAAAACCCAACCAACCCAGACCCCCCCAAAATCTCAAAGAATTTAATTGGAAATCTCATTACTTTTCTAAATATCCCTACTGGATTTCACTTCCTGCTTCTCCCTCCTAACTTACAGCACACTTGGCCAGCTTAACCTTTGAAAAGGTTTTTTTATTGATCAGGTGTTAGACAGACATTTACATTTCTTGGAGGGAGGAAGAGGCAGGGAAGAAAATTAAATTACTTTGCTTAGTGATCTTAATTATCTGAAATAATTCCTTTCAGTCAATTCTCAAACAAGAACTCTCTGGAGAACAGTGTATTTCAGTTTGGATAAAGGAAAAGGAATTGAGTCCAAAGGAGTACATTTTGTAACTTATTTAGATATACCTAATTAACCATCTGAGTGAGGAATCCAATCAAAGCTTCTCCATTACACTTCATTATTAAAAGCCATTTAGGGGGGAAAACAAAAGTAGGAGCCAAAAAGAGCTTTCTATGACTCAAAGGATAAGTTTAGCAAAGAACTGAACAAATGGGTAAAAGGAGACCACAGTAAAATATTTTTCATAAAAGCAATTAATTTTCTAGCCAGGTCCCAAGAGGGAGACTTGGTAACTCTGGTGTTCTGTATCCAGCTCAACGCTGGAACAAGCCCAAAGACTTTTAGGCTTCCCAGAAATGGGCAGAGCTTCATTAAGACCTTCGGAGTGGAACACAAGGGAGATGCTTTGTTCTCTCTGCAAGCAGTGGCTGACAGCTTGTGGAGACGTTGGCCCATTAAAAGAAATGACCCCTGTTCTAGTAATTACAGAAAGCATTAAGAAGTCCTCCAAAGAGTTTTCACATGGGTTTGTGCATCCATATGTGTACTTCCCAAGTCTTGTTGCTGAATGCATGTGGTAAGGAGTGGGAATGGGATTTGGCTTTATTTGTTTAGCCAAAACCCAATGAGCAGGTATGTGCAGCTCAGGGTGGGCAACCTCTGCAAAGCCAAGAGCAGGGAAGCAGATGCCAGGGGCTGGCAGAGGTGTTGCATCTCACCCCACCTGAGCAGAGCCTTGCTCTCAGCAGTGCGCATCTTTCCTCCCTCTGTTTTGGCTTGTCACAACTTCCTCTGGCAGAAGACAGTATTACTTTATGTATAGGTGAATATATTTAGCAGGAATAAACCCTTCCAAATACATAATAGACTCTGGCACAGCTCAATATTCCAATTTTGATGCAAAAATTCTGTCAGCATCTCTGTGCTCCAGTGGCTCTGTCTCTCCCATTGCCTTCCTCCACCTCCACAGGAAGAAGCTCCCCTTGGGAAAACCCCTGGGCACTGGGAAGGATTCATGGCTGGGCTCCAGCCATCTACTGGTCACGGGAACATTTTTAGCTTAGCAAGGCCAAGAGGCCAGTCCACTGCCAACAAACCTGATGTCTCCTACAGATAATGGCACTGGAAGGTTCAAAAGTCTGAAAAGCTCAGAGAAAGGAGAAATTTGTCTCCCTTTATTTTCCTTTTAAATGTCAAGGAAGTTCTCGATTGAGCTGCAGCTCTCCTCGTGCAGACAAAAGAAATGAGAGGGTTTGTACATAACTGGTGCTTTCCCAGAAACAGTTGTGTGCACAAGATCATGCAGAAAGAGGTGACATGCCCATCTTAAAGGTATTTGGTGCATTTCGATGTCTTTTGTCAGATTCAGGGAGAACCAAGACTGAAGATGACCTTACACCCTCATCCAGCCCTTACTGAGGTGATATTAATCTCTGCTGTTTTCCTTTCTGTAAAATAAAATCAGTAACTCACTGCTCAGCATGCCAGTTAGTAGTTAATGACATACTCCAGGTCCCCTCGACAAAGAGTAAAACACCAGTTTTTGGCAGCCAGGATAGTTCCTCATCACAGGTAGGAATTTCACTCCTGAACTTCCTTGCGTGGAGAAGTTCAGCTGAGCTTGTTAGCCCCAAGGTAATTCAAGGACTTAAAAGCAGGATACTGTTTAAGGGTTCAAGCAAAGCAAACTGCTAAAAATAAGCTGGCATCCCATCTGTTGCCAGGCAGGGAATTTGGTCTCAACATTCAATGGATGGGATGAAAGGCTGTAATAAACACCTTGAAATGGGTATCTGAGGAATTCTGTGCCCTCGGGAAAATGGTCTGATTTTGTCTTCCTTCTCTTGCACAGAAAGTTGTTTGAACTCATTTTCTCTAAGGGAGGGAAGTGAATGTAGGTTTCTGCAGGATGGGAAGGGAAACAGTGAGCCTCAAAGATTAATAAAGTTCAAATGAACTTCTGCTGATAAACATCATTTCATTGGCAGAAGGTGAAGCACAGGGAGAGTGTGATGTGACCATGGTGCCAGCCCAGCCTGCCAGGCTGTACCTGTTCCCAGCGAGCCATATGCAAGCAGTGTGTTCACATCCCATTCCCATAGCATCCAGGGAAAGTACCCCCCATCCTACTCTCTCCCAACAGCAAAAGCCATTTGGCAAAACCTTTGTTCAAGGAGTAAATATTTTGCAAATCAACAGCATCTGCTCATTTGGGATTAAACCGAAGTGGTTTGTGCTGAATGAGCACAATGTAAAGACATCACAGAAATACAGAATCATAGAGTGGTTTGGGTTGAGAAGGGATCCTAAAGCTCATCCAGTTCCAACTCCCTGCCACGGGCAGGGACACCTTCCACTAGGGCAGGTTGCTCCAAGCCCCTGTATCCAACCTGGCCTTGGACACTTCCATTATTAACAACTAGTTTTCATAGTAGTGAGATGCCTGGATGTATCATTTTGGGATATCTCTGCAAATTCATTAGTGAGTTCTGGAAACTATCTTCCTTTTGGCAAGTGTCCCTCTTGTCCCCTGAGGAGCTGGCATCCGCATCCTCCTGGATACTCACTCTTTGGCTCCTTACGCTGGCAGCGATCTGCACTAATACATCATATGTGATTGGATATATTTTTTTAAGCAGAGTAGGAAGGCAACAGAAAATAAGAGTAAGAAAATGCTTTGTTCGAGTGGTCTCTGCTGTTCATCTGCTTCTCTATCTGCAGAAAACATTAACGTTTTAATTCAGTGAAACACCAGGTGAGGAGGATTTCCAGGCTGCATTTGCACCTAGAGAGGTCTTTCTCTTCCAGACGGACCACCTTTTCCTAAGCAGCCTGATTTTCTTGGCTCTGAATCCCATGCCTCCTTCCAGCTCCCTTCCTGTCTGTCCTTTCACCTTTCTTTTTCTCCAGATCTGGTTTTACACTAACTGAAGAGGATGCAGCACTGATCAAATACCCAAGAAATAAAAAATTGACGTTGTAACCACAAAGTTTTCATATTAAACACACCTTCACCTTGTGTGGTGGTACTCTGGTGTGCTGTCACCATCTCATACTTCAACTCTTTTTGTGATTTCCCTCCATATCCTTGGGAGAGCTGCTCAAAGCTTGGGTTGCAGTTTGAGCTGTGAGGATCACAGCTGTGAGATTCTGGTTCTATTATGAACCAGGAGCTTGAAATGAAACTTTAAGATGCAAAACAATAAGGTTCACAGCCAAGAAACCTATTTACCAAGCAAAACCAAACCAGCTGTTTAAACTCAGGAGAACCTCACAGACCAAAATCGTTGGTGCTCAAAACATACAGACTGGTTTAAGCAGAAGGAAGAAAAGGACTGAGTCCTCTCCATACTGTCTAGAGCTGTTTGTGAGCATTTGGGGGGTGGTAAGCAGGATCTCCCCACAGCACGGGGTCCTGAGTGGTACCTCACATGGAAATAACACTTTTATTCCTCATTTTGCTCTTTCTAAGGCATCCTTGGGGTAGTTTCTCTTTTACTTACAATCTTGCTCATTGGTAGGGATGCTCTGAATACGCCCCGTTCCTCTCTGCCAGTGCCAGCCTGAAAAAGGACACCTGACAGCTATTTCTAGTTCTTTGCAATATAAATAATGAATGGTTTCATACTGGGAGGAATCAAATGGCACCAGATGACTCTGGTAATAAATCAGGAGAAAGGCAGGTGGTCTCCTGTCTGGCATCTCAAAGCTGATGTGCAGCTTTATGAGGAGGGAGGTGGCACTGGTACAAAACCCATCAATATGAATCTCAGATGTTAGAAGCTATTGCATTTTCATGATGCTTTTAAGGGTTGTCATAATTCTCGTCTCATATGGAAAACCCTTGGCAAAGGGGCTGGGCTAAACTGCTCTAAATTTGGGGTTCATGTCCATCACTGTGCCCTATATCATTGTCATTCACTGAGGGACAACGCGCTTGCTGCCAATTTCACTAAAAAAATTGGGTATTTGGGAGTGGGGAAAATGGACCTAAAAATCACCTTCTTCCACTTGGCCACCCGGGGAGCTCAACGTGCTTTTAGACTATAATAATAAATAATCATTTTCACTACATTGATATCTAAGCACCTCTTTCATCCCTGTCGTGCAGCCCACGATGTCCGTATGGGACAAGGGGACCCGTGGGGTGCTGCAGAGGGGCCGCCCGCCGCAGGCACTGTGCTTTTGCAGTTGTGAGGAGCCGAGAGCGTGTGTTTGGAAACCTCCCCTGCCTGAAACAACTGTGAAAAGGGGTTTGCTAAATAAAGGCTGCAAAGCCGGGGGTGTGCTCGTCTGTCTGCTGACAGCCAGCTCTGTTCCTTCCTGGCATGCACAATCCCAGGGACATTCAGCACCTATTTGGGTGATTTATCCCTTTCTTTACTCAGCTGTTCCAGCCTTATTCTCTAAAGTGCTTAGAAATCTTCTGCTTTAGTGGCGGGGAAATAATACTAGAATGACTATGTCACCTTATAGCAGCCTTCCAGTACTTAAAGGGACAATAAGAAACCTGGAGAGGGACTTTTTACAAGGGGAGGTAGAGATAGGACAAGGGGAAATAGCTATAAACTGACAGAGGGGATGAGCTTTAAGGTCCCTTCCAACCCAAACCAGACTCAGATTTGTAACAAACTGATATCCTGGCTGCTTTGTGCTATGTGGAGTTTGTAGATGGCTCTATGCACTGGTCAAATACCCACCTTGAGGCAGAGGAACTCACACAGGGAAAACACACTGGCTAGAGCTCCCTTTTCAGGAGGTTGTTCATGAAATCACTTTTCATGACTCTCTCTGGATTACCTCTGACTCTCAGGTCCAGCAAGTTGCCATTCTAGGTATTTTTTAGATGAATGGTATCTTCAGCCTAATTGCCACATGGACTGATTTACAGTTTGCTGGGCTCAATAAACCTTCACAGCAGGTTTATTGCTGGCATTAAAATAAAGACTTCAGCCATTTCACAAATTCCAATTTTAGAAATTTGAGGTTGGAAAAGATGGTTTTCCCCACAATGTTTGGAATCAAACTATTAAAAAGTAAATCAAACTAAAAGGTTGTGTTTGTAAGCACGTTTGAAAAAGAAAATACTAGTGGAAATGACTGGTTCTTTAAGAATGTGGGACCAGGATATGGACTGAAAGGAACCATCATTTTAGTGGTGGTCTTGGCAGTCCTGGGGTAATGGTTGGACTTGATCATCCTGAAGGTCTTTTCCAACGTGGTTGATTCTATGATTCATGGGGATGATCGGGCAAGCACGTGGTGAGGCAGAGCAGCAAGACATGAGGGCTAATTTCTGCAGGAACAGGAGTGTTTGTTTTGCTTTTTGAGTGATGACAAGTGAGCAAACAAGATCTGAATTTCACATCTGCTCCAAAGACTTCTCTTACTCTCTGTAAGTAGCCAAAACATATCAGGAGTTGGTAAGACAACATGTCTGATGGATTTCTGCCTTTTTTTCATCAGCTTGCTGAAAAGTGGAAGCGAGATGACAAAACATTTCATAAGCAGTCACAGAGTCCATCTCTTGGCACGTGGGAGTACTGATAAAAGCTGTCTTTGCCTGAAGTTGTAATCTGCACCTTAGTAGCCTTGACTGGAGCTCTGTAACACAGTCGTCATGTTTCCCACGAGACCTGGCTGACCATCAGCAGCTGGAAGCATTCACTTTACTCACCTACACGTAAGATGAGCAGAGCCATGGTTTAGCGTAATTTCCTGAGGTGCTGTTACTCATAATGGACCATCGGTGATGTTCCGAGTTATTCTTATCTGCCTGGATCCTGCTGGATGTAATTGAGTGTATCCATTTTCTGACCATTTGAAAATAGCTGTGGGATGATTTCTGGCAGCTAACATGTCTGCCATGGCACAGGGAATATATCCAAACCTATTTCAATAATCTTGTCTCTGTTCTGTTTAAAGAGATGGCAGCTCTCCATACAGGTAAATAGACTACTCTGTCATCTTGAGACGCACCATGCAGTTTGTTATAGCAGTGCTAAATCAAAACCATTTCTTGCCAGAGGAAACTTCTCACCTCCTTCTTATGAAATGTGACAGTGTACGTGGCTTTGCTGCTCAGGTGCAGCATGTCTGTCTTAGCCGCACCCTCTAAGTGGGTAATTTTGATCACGGAATCATAGAATTCCAGGCTAGTTTGGGTTGAAGGGACCTTAAAGCTCCTCCAGCTCCAACCCCCTGCCACGGGCAGGGACACCTTCCACTAGAGCAGGTTGCTCCAAGCCCCTGTGTCCAACCTGGCCTTGAACACTGCCAGGGATGGGGCAGCCACAGCTTCTCTGGGCACCCTGTGCCAGCGCCTCAGCACCCTCACGGGGAAGCGCTTCTGCCTAATGTCTAATCTAAATGGACCCATTTTCTTTCTGATTCTTCATCGCTCTTTCCAAACATCATGATGTTTCTCACGTGATACTCCAAGACAAGGAGCTGTTTTGGCCTGACTTCCACATACTCCTCCAGAAGCGACACAGGCAGTTTTTCAGCATCTCCTCCTTATGCCTTCATTGCCCTTCCCAGTGTTTTGCTGCTGGCACACATAGAGCCGGGCTGTGACTGGGCGTGTGACCAGCAGCAGCGAGGGAGGGAGTCAGGTCAAGGCTGACTCCATCCTCCTCCCGGGATGCTGAGCACATCAGGAAGGTGGTGTTAGTGTATCACTTACTGAAGGGTTTTTTCCTTCTTGTTCATGCACCTGTAATCACAGATAAAACAGAAAAAGTGATTTGAAGCTGCTATCTGGCCCAAGAGGAAAAAAATCTTAACAGAAACACACATAATCCCCTATGAGACGAGCCCAGAAAAATCCAATTGGATTCTTTCCTAAGCTAAATTCTACAATACCTTTATCTCCTTGATTATTTATTGCACACAGAAATAAGCAGACAAAGAAAAAGTGCTCCTGCTAAAGTCTTTCAGTCAGATTTCAGCATCCAGAAAGATTTATTTTGTAATTGAAAAGAGAAAGCTGCACTTCTACTGGGAACACCTTCATAGGGCTGGTTTTTAACAGGCATCTCATGGCATAACAATAATTGTTCTGGAAATCCTGATTTTTACTGCTCCTGTTACCTTCTTTTTTCCTGTAACAACTGATCAGTGTAACCTTCTCCCCATCAGGATCACATAGGGAGGTGTCCAGTGTTCCCATCAGAACAGGCACATCACTGCTGACTCTTGGAGCATGCTCTTGGAGCACTCTCCACTGCTGTCCCAGGCTGTCCCAGGCTGTGCTTTGTACCAGTTTTCTACGTTCGTTCAGTTGCTCCCTCCACAGCTCTCCAGAGAAATGAGTGGTCACAGCAGCAGTTGACAAGGACGAACTTTTCCAGGCTCCACATGCATCACCAGCCGGCAGCTGCTGTGATTTCCTCAGCCTCTCCTCCCCGCATCAGCAGAATGAAGTTTTGCTTTTTATGGATGCATAAGTAACCCCTTTAGTAAACATCTTTTCAAACCTACATAATTAGTACTTAATTTTTCAGAAAGCTAATGAAAGGCCCTTTAAGGTTCCTAATTGGCTGCTACTTCCTATTACTCAACTCTGAGTATGAACTATCAACATGGGAAATGCACTGTATGGCGGGAACTGTGCAGACCAGGAACACAAGGCTGAAAGCCAACAAGCAGGATGGGCAGGCATTGGGTGCACGATCACATAAACCTCATACAGATTGTTGTTGTGCAGCACAGGCTGAAAGTGATTCAAAAGTAGCCTTTCTTCAGTGGAAGAAATTCAGTCTCAAACCCAAACTCTAAATGTTTGATCTTTAGGTCACGGGGTGGTTGTAAATTTTGGGAGGGTGGTTTGTGTAGTGGGTCAGGACATGTCCTGGAAATCACAGCATCACAGAATGGTTTGGGTTGAAGGGACCTTAAAGCTCCTCCAGTTCCAACCCCCTGCCACGGGCAGGGACACCTTCCACTAGAGCAGGTTGCTCCAAGCCCCATCCAACCTCATCTGAAAAACTAGATTTCTATGAAAACAACATCAATACAAGAGATGAGGTAGCTGTGATTATTTAGGGACAGATAATCAAGCTGTACGGTAAATGTAGCACGGAACAGCTTAATTAGCAGCACATGCCTATCAGGAGCTAATTCCATGATTATTTACCATTTTAAAATGAATGGTTCCAGTAAGTTCCCAGGACCATAATTACCAGGTTAAGAAGAATGCACAAAACCTGCAGCTAAATCCTTTGGATAATTCAGTTACCAATTTAACCAGTTCATCTATAAAAATAAAGCCTGTAGAGAAGAGCAACTCTTTCCCGCAGAGATTCAAAGTACCATCCAATTCCACATCAACTTATTCCCAGTCAGGCTACAAATGAAGAACCCCCTTGCTTTAAAGTCAGTGTCTATGTTTTAAGGCAACAAAGGAAAACAAATAATGCTTACAGATTCCACTTGAGAGGAAAATGCCATTCAATTACATGTTATTTCAAGGAGCTCATCTAGAAAAACACCTTACCCTGACCAGCCTGGCAGAAATCCCCACTGCATTGCTCACTTAGGTCCTTATTTATTTATTTGCTCCAACGTCGGTGCTGGTTTCATTGGTTGTGCTGCAGTGCTCTCTGCAGGCACCAGCCTGGGACTTCCAGAGATGCTACAGCAGAGCAAAGGCAGGGACGAGGCTGGCACAGCCACCTGGGATTGCATTCTGGAGCTGCCAGGGCCATGGATTTACAACCTGTGAGTCCAGCTCCTGGAAAATCCTGAGATTGCCAACACTGATTCTTTGTATTTGCCCTCTGAGTTTGTATTTACACTCAGAGCATCATATCTCAAAACTTCTCCACTTGGAACCCCCCTGTGCATGTGCCTCCTGCACAAACAGCCCTGCTGCCACTGAGAATACTGAGGAGATCTTTCCTTTTATCACTGCTCACAGAAGCACTCAGGTCCCTTCTCAGCAGAAGAGCAGGTTTGGGGCTCACGGTGCCTCTCAAACACCTCCGCAAACGTGCTGCTGCAATTTGCACGTTGCGCTGCTGGTTTCCATCACGCCTCCTCACGTCTGATTCATGCCATTAAAAACTAGATTGTTGCTTGCTCTGAATGGCTTTGGTTAATAACTGCTATTTTTACTCGAGCCCATTGAGAGCTCAGGAAAAGTCCCTGAACTGAATTGCCTGTTGTCCCGGATTTCTATTCGGCAAGGTCGAGAGCTGCCATCTCGATTGATTCTTCCCACAGCAAAGCACACAAGGGACCTTTTCCCTCTTGCTCCCACTGGCTTGTTGGTATTTTACTCAGCGTGTTTCTGAAGGCCAAACTCTGAACACTGCAGACATGAGGAACGTTGCAGCTCTCACACACTGAAAAGCCCTGCTCTGCTTTCCTTTTTTTCAGGCAAGTTTCTTCCTACTTCTATCTGGTGCCTGATAACACCACACAAACCCCAAGGACTGGAGCACAGTAAATGCTTCCCTTTTGTTCTCATTACCTCTGCCTTAAGCTTCTCCCAGAGCAATTGCATTATCACCAAAGAATCATAGAATGATTTAGGTTGGATCATGTCATATTTCATTTCATTTCCCCTTAAGCACCCTGTGGGTAACCCAGCCCAGGGTGTCTTGGTGCCTGGGCCATGAGCACTCCTCTCCTCCATGCAAGGCAAACCCAACCCAGGGATCAGACACCAGCATCACAGGGAAGATGGATGCTCATGCATAGATGCCAGTTTGTTCTCCTAACTGGCTCTCTATTTGGAACTGAGATCATAAAGAGCCTATTTCAATAAAGGACTTGTTGCTTTCCTCCCATGCACACACCTACCGGCCCAGCGCCTGCAGGCAGCACTACATAGGTTCCTTTGACTGAATCTATCCTAAAATACCTTCTGTGGTCCAAGGTGTCCTTTGTTTAATCTCACAACACGAGTTTTAACTGTGGCTATTAAATTTCTAGTTAGGATACAATTGCCAATAGCTTTTGAGAAAGCAGAACTTAATAATAAAATCCAAAATTGTGTAAAATAAGAAACAAGCTGAGAACTGAGCATGTTAAGACAATAATACTGAGAGCATTAAGTTGTTTTTATGTTTTAAAAGTGGAATCAATAGATGAGAATGAAAACAAGAGGCAGAAGTGGCCAGCACCTTTCTCAGGCACAGCAGCAGAACAGCCCAAGGCTGGGCACAGGGGGGCACCAGGCACCACAGGCACAAAGGTTTCAAGATCTCAGATCAATGCAGATTCCACCAAAACCTGACACTAAAGAAAACCTTCACATTCAAATCCACATCCAGAAATTCTGACCACAACCCCTGACACGACAGAGTTCACAGGGATGGAGCCCAGCAACAAAGAAATGAACAATATCAAACAGCCATCGCCAGGGAACGAAGCTACTGAAGAAAAAAGCATTGAGAAAAATAATGTGATTTTCTAGTATTGCCTCAGAGTTGATTTATTCCTGATATAAACCTAAACTACACAACGATGTGTACTTTTTTCATGCATTATTCTAGATGGCAGTGTAAATCAACTGAGTGCAGTCAGTAAAGTTGTTATTGCCATCTAAAAATCCTGCACTATAGAAAAGATTCAAAGAATTATTATTTCCTATATTCATATGTACTGTGCTTCTTGGGAAGGCACACACACACACACAGGTTTTGAAAGTCAAACCAGAGCTGTTGTTTGGTTTAAAATAGTCAGAACTTTGGTGATGGAGATTGATCCCTGCTGCAGTGATTTTTCTCCATGGTTTTAACGTGCCATGTAAAAATGGTGGAGAGCATCATCTTCCCAGTGCTGGGCTGAGGGGGTTGGAGTGCTAGAGCATCCTGGCAGGAAACCCCATCCTGGTCCAGTCCTGCTCTTGTGTGGCTCCACAGAACTCCCAACAAAAGAAAATGGGGCACAAGGGCATTTAGTAATAGCACAAGGGGGAATGGCTTTAACCTGCCAGAGGAGAGACTGAGATGAGCTCTGAGGCAGAAGCTCTTCCCTGGGAGGGTGCTGAGGCGCTGGCACAGGGTGCCCAGAGAAGCTGTGGCTGCCCCATCCCTGGCAGTGTTCAAGGCCAGGTTGGACACAGGGGCTTGGAGCAACCTGCTCTAGTGGAAGGTGTCCCTGCCCGTGGCAGGGGTTGGAACTGGACGAGCTTTAAGGTCCCTTCCAACACAAACCATTCATGATCCCATGGTTTTTTTTAATACCAAGAAGTCATTTCTCTGGTTAAGGCAAATGATTTGTGCATTCCACCCAGGAATGCTCCGAGACCAGCTGGGTCCATGTGAGGAGCAGCTGCTGCTGCTCACTGTGCTCTGCTTCTCGCAGCAGCAGCGCAGTCAGTCCCCCCGCGGTGAAGCTCTCGTGCTCCCGTGTCCGCGCTGCCAGGTACAGCTGCCGT
>NW_009940535.1:19801-20130 GCF_000696875.1 Nestor notabilis
CCCCCGCCTGCCGAGTCCCCCTGCCGTTATCCACAGCGACGTGCACACCCACCGGCAGCTCGTGCTCCTGGCGATCTGCTCCTCTGGAAGAGCTCCCTGGTTACCATCACAGCGGAGCATCTCCTCCGCCCCGCTGCCCGTGAGCACCCAGGCAGGCTCTAATCCCTCCAGACCGCGGGAGCCGAGCAGGAGCAGCAGCAAACAGAAGTTCCCTTGTTTGGCTGACTTGGGTAAGCAAAATATCGTTTCCTTAATAGCCATTTGCTTTTCCTGTCTGTGCTGTGCAGGGAAGCAGGTGGGATTCTGGTTGACGGGGGGCGGGGGGGGGG
>NW_009940535.1:20141-21875 GCF_000696875.1 Nestor notabilis
ATTTTATCTAGTAACAGGAAAATACCGGGGGACTTCTCTGCACAGGCTGTTAGTCTAGTATCCTCCAGCACTCATATTTAGCAATTTCATAGAAAGCTGCCTTCTGACCTTTTACTTCCAAAGTATTTAAAGAAATCTGAAACGACTACAATGAAAATGGTGATTTTTGCAAGTGTTCAAGTCAATGCACTGCTTTTGGACCGATGAAGCGGTGGGATGAATACAAGATGTTTAACGTGGATTTGTTTTTAATGGCGAGCTCATGTTTTCAGTTTCTTTTGTCCCTGAACACAGAGGCTGGCCTGGCAGTTCATTCATTCACACGCATATTGCTTGTTTTGGTGTATTTTTTTAAGTAAAGCCCTTTGATTTTATATTCTCTGTAAACTTCTTGCTCATTCTAAAGGCAAAATCATGAAAGCAGCATGTGTCTTCCCCCTCCACATGTAACTTCGTCACAAGACTATTAATCATGTCTCACAATAATTTTGCTAATGCAGTATAATCCATTCAGAAGCAGAGTGTCTGTATGCAGATGGATTTGTTGCTGAGAGATATGAAAGTGGAACAAATTCCTTCAGGAAATATTTAAGCAAGGTCATAATAACATTCATTACATTCTAAGCAATGATGTGTCATTTGCTGGATCAGACTGAGTATAGCAGCAGCCACATTTATTGACTTAGTCTGTAGAAGAGCCCAGAGGTTAGACATTAATATTGTAACTGTTTTATACTTTCAGCATACACTTACCAGCCTGAAGTCCTGCATATTGCTTGGTTTGTTATGATGGGGAAGAGGGAAACTAAATAGATTAAAGCAATGTTAAGTACCTCACTTTCATCCAAAGGTCTTTACCTTAGGTCTAATTAATGAGTATTTCCACTTTATTATGCAATCTTAACACACTTCTTGCACTGTCAAAAGGTGAATGGGTGATAGAGCAAACAGGGACTCTTCTCCAGATTAGGTGTTTAAAATAGTGCATTATTTTTCAAGTGCATAGTGGGTGTGCTGTGTCCTTGCATCCCACTGCTGTGCCTGGAAGTGCATCCCACTCTCATGCCCACCAAGCTGGGGGGATGCACAGGGTGCCAGGGTGGATCTGACAAACAAGGGATGTCAGCAGTGTGATGGAAGCACATGGATGGACACATCACCTGGCAGGAAAACCTGCCAGTCCAAGCACAAAGTCTGTTTGCCCAACTTTTGTTTCTTCAACTAAGTGAGTAGATAAAAGTAGATTAAACCCCGTTTATCCATACACTGTGTGCTAGTGCTGAGAAAGGTCAGGACGTTGTTGGGCCAGAGCCTGAATAAATAACAAACCTAGACAATAAATACATCAGACATTGCAGTCTCACGAACTGCTGCGAAGTGCAACAAGTGGTTTCACCAAGTGTCATAATCCTGTAGTCACGACCAGACCAAGAGGCCTCTGTGTCCTGCACCAAGCCCCTTTGCAAACACCTTCCTATGCATCAGAAGGGGAAAAGGTATTGAGAAGAATGTGATCCAATATGGGGAAGGAGGAAGGTGGGCAAGTATTCATCACCCGAGCACATATGCAGCTTTACATTTTAGGCAATTCAAACATTTCATTATTGTGCTCCCAAAATAGCAGCACTTACTCCCCTTCCTCGCAGAAAGGCGAGGGGAGGCAGGAAATGACTGGCTCATGATGGCACAGAAAAACTGAGAAAGCAGGAAATCAAATACACGTGTAGGGGGTCA
>NW_009940535.1:21906-37457 GCF_000696875.1 Nestor notabilis
AGCCTTTCCTCCAGATACCAGCAGAACCAAATGCCGTACACAGAGAGTGACAGAAGGAGGAACTATAAGATGAGCAGATGATTCACAGGAGACTGAAGAAAACACGGTACTACCTTCCTTTAGAAGCAAGATCCCTTTTAAAGAGAAACTTGTTCAATTCACAACGAATTTAACATGAGAATGTTTAATCCCAGGAGGGACTCCTCTGCACTGTGCTGCTACTGGGCTGCCCCCTGTGACAACTGGGCTGTGCTTCAGTGCAAGGGCTGCACAGGAACAGAGACTGAAATTCTGTTTGTCCCTGGGGCCAGGCTGACCTACTTGGGTTTGGTTTATTTTATACTTCATATTCTTCATTTGACACTCAGCTGGGAAATGGAGAGGTCACCTGAATTATATCCATCACTCAACACCACACTGGCATCATGCATTTGATAATTATTTCAAGTGGATAAAACTCACCTTCCACCAGCAGCTGAATGCCTCTGCTGGAAATTCTCCTTATGTGACAGTCCAGGTCTGTAGAAATTCGGGATGAGCAAATGGCTGCAAAAGAAAACTTCATCTTGGGGCTCGAAGTGTTGGCAGAAAGGTGTTTTGTGAAGAACTTTTAATCTTCACTGATTCTACACAGCAAGATAGGGCTGGGTTTTAGAAGGAGTTGCATTTCTAGGAGTTACACATGCATCAGGATCTAGAAGGTAAATACAGGTCAAGTGCAGGCTGGCCTTTAGTGATTTTATGGACTGAAGCCTTCAGGTGTTTACAACTGAATCAATTTTGTTTTCAATAATGTTAAATTCACCTTTAAAAAATTGGGTCAAGGAGCTGGAAACCCTGACCCCATGCTAATTCAGGAGACAAACTAGGTGCAGGAGGAACTCAGTATCTGAGCTGCCTGTCTTGAAACAAGATCTTTCAGCTTTTTCTCTGCTTTAATACTTCTGCCTTTCCTGAAACACTTATTTTTCCACCTAAGCTTGTGCTTTGCCTTTCAAAGGCTCAGCTGTGCCTCACTGGCTTTGGTGCAGCCGTCGCTGCTCTCAAGAAGTGTGGTGCTCCACATTCCAAGGGGATGCTCCCCATGCCAAGGGTGCTGCTGTCAGCACCCAGCATTCCCCCCCTGCCTGGGGGTATTTTCAGTGCATTTCTTTTATATCCTGGTAGTATGGACAAGCCACTACTTTAATACTTTCTTGTCTAGTCTCAGGGCTTCTTTCTCACCTTCCAGCGCACTTCCAGTTCTGTAACGTTAGACCTGATCTTATTAAGAGTTTTTAGATGCTTGTATAACATTTCACACCTCCCAGACCTTGTGTAAGCCCTAAGTAAGTCCCCCACTGCTCCAGTGAGCTCTGTGCCCACAGACACTGTTACTTTCTGCATTACGGTTGTGCTGCCCTGCTGTAAAGAGCTTAGCAGTGGGGGACTGGGACCTGACCAAGGTCAAGCCTCCCGTGAGCAGACAGGGCACAAAGCTGGGCACCTCTTTGCCTCTCAGCAGCCTCCCAGCACCCTGGTATCACATCATTCCCCTGCAACAAAAAGGTCGGGGGAAGGTTATGACTCAAAGCAGAAGCAATCTGTCAATTAACAAAAACAAAAGGTGACAGCAGCGCAAACTGCACAAGACACATCAACAGAATGTTTTGTATCAATTCCCCTCCCTGCAGTCACGAGCTCTTTAAACTATTTATTATTTGAGCAATAAAGCAGCTAAACTATAATCCATCTCCATCGGTAATTGTACCTAACTTCTAATGCATTAAGTCATAGATGCTTTAGTTAAAATCTGCAACCATTCAGCAGGGCTTTTTTAACCACTAAATATGAAGCATAACATAAACATTTGTAATTGCCAACACGTGCTAAATGAGTGTACTGACAAGAGAGTGTTACCATATGGTCACCAGCTCCTACCCAGCTGAGCTGGTATTAGGCTGCACTGATGGCTGGAGTGGGACAGCAGCATGAACACGGTCAGCACAAGCAGCTGTGAGTAGCAAAAGCAGCACTGAATTTCTCATGCTTGAAAAGTCTGACTCCCCTGACCACGCAAACACCACTCACAGCATCCCGAATCCAGCTTGCTTCTTCATGCGAGCACCCTCCACACCAGTCACCTCTTCTCCTCCTCTTCCTCACAGCGTTCCCTGCTTCCACTCTGGAGGAGATGGGTCGCAAGGAAGAGGATGACAGCAGCTCCTGGAAGAAACAGACGAGCAACATCCGAAAAACATTCATTTTCATGGAGGCCCTGGGATCGTAAGTACCAGAGCTGCCCTGCAGACAGGGCCACCGCTAGGTGCTGCCTGCCCAGCCCCAGGCAGTGACTCCCTCCTGGGCCAATGTCACAAGAAACTGACTCCCTCTGAGACAAGCCCCAGTCTCGAGGTGAGGGGCTGGTGCCCGCCGCTGCCGCACAGCTCTGCTGGTGCTCTGATTCATGGCTCACGCTTGCCAAGCAGCACCACAGTGGCTCCTTCCCACCCAGCCCTGCAGCACGGCTCCAAGCCAGCTCTGCCCTTTCCTCCCAGCCCTCTAAGCCTGAGTGGCAGCTTAGTTGAGTTTTGTTCTTTTCATGCTGAGTGCACTGGTCTGCTGCAGCTGCAAGGTCAAGCAAAGTCAAGGGATGGCTCTGAGAGAGGTCTCATAATAATACATCATATATTTAGCTCAAACCCTGACTCAGTTGAGGGATGAAACAAGAACGAGGATGTTCAAGTTGTACGATACTTCTCTGTGAGTTAACAGCTTAATTTGCCTATTCATGTGAATGAGACACGAAAACATTCCCAAGGTGGCGGAGGTGGAATTGAATTACCTCCACCAGTGAGTCGTGTCACGGCCAAATTTTCTGTGACTTGAGAACCCACAGCAAAGCTCCCAAAAAAACAGCTACTCCAGAGCTCGGCAACATTTTCAATCATTATGTCCCTGGTCAGCCTCGGAAATGAGTTAAATTATCCAGCAGCTTTCCCCAAAGGAATGAGGTTAGAAAAAAGCCTTGTTCTCTCTCAGCCAACTTGTTGATTCATCATTTTTTAATAAGGGGCATAATTATTATAAACTGTTTGGGACAGATATATAGAACAGATGCCCCAGCATCTGATTTGTAGGTTGTTCATTTCCTACTATTACATTAACAGGAAAATTTAGCATTAGAAATTGGGATTTTTTCCACATGCAACACTTAAGCTGGCTGAAGAATATAAATGAGGATTTGGGACCTAAAGCTACCTGGAAACCTGCTATCACCTTCCCCCAGCATCCACCACTGCTGAATTAGGGACTTTAGTGAGAATGTTCCTGCCTATTCCCTGAGAGACCTCGGAACTTGAAAGGCATTTCCATACAACAGCCTTCAGAGTTTATATGGATAAAAGGAGAAAAATGTGTGAAGCAGGGAAAAGGGCTCAACACCACCTGCTTTTTGGGTCAGAAGAGAGAAGACTATTACATATCATTTACTGAGAGATGCAAAGATTTGAATTCATCAAAAAATCTATGAGTTTTTGGGCATTGGTTTGGTTTTGGGGGTTGTGTTGGTGTTTTTCTTGCTAGGACCCAGTCCTGCCACAGCCATTTCCTCACAACCCCAATGGTGTTGCACATTGTTTCAGCAGCACCCAGGGCCCCACTGGAGGAGGAGGAAAGCAGAGCCAAGTGAGGAGCCGCTTTAGGCTCCTGCTCCCCATCACAGCATCACCACCTGCTGCTCACTAACAAGGACACATGAGCAAAGCACTGTGTGCTAGCTGGGAACAGCTCCAACTTTCAGTCTATCTGCACAGCACACGGGATTCTTTGCTTAGTGGATTACAGGAGATACAGGTTTTCTGCCCTTGTTTACTGGGTTTGCTGCAATAGCACCCCAGCAACCAAGAAGGTGCTTCCACTGCACTCACCTTCCTCACTCTGCCCTCCAGCTCCCTGCCTGGCTTTGCAGACTCAGTGGCAAGTTCCATTTAACTGCCATCAATTAATCTGTTGCTCATTTGATGAGGATTACTGAGGACTGACCTGGCAAAGTATGCACTGTCACTGTCCTGACACGTGTTCAGCTGCCTAAGACAAACCTGTAACAGGATTATGAGCTTTGGGCATGTTATAAATACCCACTCATTGCTGCACTGGGCAGAACCTTTATCAGGAACATACAAGACACTCATTGTCACATTGTCACTAAGGGTAGACGTATTAGCAGAAAGGAAAACACATAAGATGCTGAATGAAAATATTAACTGATATTATCTGATTATTTTGCACTTTAGATATACAGAACATTGGTTGATGCACCCAAATTACAACATAACTGGGTACTCTCATGCAATTCAGGTACCTCAGCCCGTGGGACAATACTGACCAGGGAAAGGGAAGGACTGTTTAAGACCATGGGGGCTTGGAGCAAATATGGTTTGTATTAAGCAGGAATTTCAGTTAGAGTGGAGGCTGTTGGGATCCTTCCATGGGGGGCTGTTTACCCCAACAAGCTTCCAAGTTGTAGACACACCGTTAGTGATGTGGTGACTGATACAGCCCCTCACCTGACCTGGGAAAATTCCCCCAACAGGCTGAAGTACAACAGTTCCCTCAAAGGCAGTAAACTAAGAGGCCATGGACGGTGCCTCCTGCACCCACCCAAGGTGTGGGCTCAAACCCTGTTTGCCATCTGCTTCCCCAGAGGTGTGCTCCAAACCCACAACCTGGCACATGCACTTGACTGTCTTCACAGATGGACCTGAGGAATGTGACTTCATTTCATTGCAGGGGTCCTTTTTGTCCACTACCTCAACACAGCTTTGTGATGAACGATGTAAAATTAACCTTTTCTCCATGAACAGAGAAAACTGGGGGGTGGTGTCTAAATATTGCGTAATCCTGCATTGAATCTCCTACGTTTGAGGCTGCTGGAGATAGTAGAATCCCAGACTGGTTTGTGTTGGAAGGGACCTTAAAGCTCCTCCAGTTACAACCCCTGCCACGGGCAGGGACACCTTCCACTAGAGCAGGTTGCTCCAAGCCCCGTCCGACCTGGCCTTGATTGTAGTTCTAAGTCTACACAATCAGCATCCGCTTAGAGTTAAATTACTTCCATATTGTTTTTAATTCCTATTTCCTCTTTTGCTCTGTGAGTATCCTCCCAGTTCACTGGGAAATACAACTTCTTTTCCTCCCTGCAGAGGTGCCTTTTCGGAAGTTTTCCTAGTGAAGAAAAGAAGCACTGGCAAGCTCTTTGCTCTGAAATGCATCAAGAAGTCTCCTCTCACAAGGGACAGCAGCTTGGAGAATGAAATAGCAGTGCTGAAAAAGTGAGTATATATACATTGTAATGTAAAGTAGGACAAATGTCCTCTCCTAAGGTGTGTGGCTCTACAGTACTAATAAATATTTCTTTTTAAAGGATGTATAAACGTTACTGTGAATTAGTAGATTAGTCAAGTTTCTGCTCTCATTCCTTGGCTGGGTTTGTAACCCCAACAGAGCCATATGTGCTCTGAAAGGAGTTTGCAATACCATCAACAATCCCCTGCCACGTAAGGAGAGGGAGATCGGCCACAAAACAGCCCAGTGAACTTTCACTGGTGATTAAAGCAAGAGGATTTCCACTTGAAAAACCACTTTTGTCCTTGCCAGGAAGATGACCCAAGGGCTGGACCACCTCTCCTACATAGACAGGCTGAGAGAGCTGGGCTGGGTCAGCCTGGAGAAGGCTCCTTAAGGGGACCTTAGAGCAGCTCCAGTGCCTAAAGGGGCTCCAGGAAACCTGGAGAGGGGCTTTGGACAAGGGCCTGTAAGGACAGGACAAGGGGAATGGCTTGAACCTGCCAGAGGGGAGATCGAGATGAGCTCTGAGGCACAAGCTTTTCCTGGGAGGGTGCTGAGGCGCTGGCACAGGATGCCCAGAGAAGCTGTGGCTGCCCCCTCCCCCGCAGTGTTCAAGGCCAGGTTGGACACAGGGGCAGCGGTGGCTGCCCCATCCCTGGCAGTGTTCAAGGCCAGGTTGGACACAGGGGCTTGGAGCAACCTGCTCTAGTGGAAGGTATCCCTGCCCGTGGCAGGGGTTGGAACTGGAGGAGCTTTAAGGTCCTTTCCAACACAAACTGTTCTGTGATTCTGTGATTTATCTTTGCAGAATAAAGCATGAAAACATCGTGACTTTAGAAGATATTTATGAGAGTACAACCCACTTCTACCTGGTCATGCAGCTGTAAGTATCAGCAGAGCCATTTCTTTGAGGGCCACAGAGGAAGAGTGGCAGGACCAGGATGATGTACCCTATTTCAGCACCTACAGACTGGAATCCCTCCTGTGTAAAAGCTGCATGCCCAAACACCCCTAAGGAGGCGAGAGCTGCATGGGTTGAACTAACCAGGACCTCAGTCCATGCTCGTTTTAGCAGCAAGTTTCTAAACCAAGATTAGGATCTATTTATGCAAATTAATTCATCACAGTTTAGCAGGGCAGAGACAGAAGCATTTCTAATTAAAGCTGTGCCACGCAGGGTTTCTAGAAATGAAAATGGGCAACCTGTCAGCTGCAGAGAAAGCAGCTCGCTGTGGGCATCAGCTCCAAGCACCCGGCTGCTACTGCTAACTTGCAAATCTAGCTAAAGGAAGCAATCACACAAAAACCCCACATACCTGCTTGTGTAGCAGAGCCTGGAGACTCTGCTGGATGCCTGCAGCTCAGACCTGCTGGGATTTGCCTTGTAACCTTACCCAAATTTCCTGGGCTTCCCAGTAATGCTTACTGGCACCCTGAAATTGCACTCAAGAGCACCCATCAGCCTCACAAAACCTGTTGCTCAAGGAATGGTTCTGCTGTAAGTAGAGTTGTAAAAGGACCAGAAGTTAGCTTGCCCAACACAAAGCATGATGAGCTTTGTTCCACTATTTTTTCAGTCGTCTTCTTTCTGAACTACCACTTCCACAGG
This sequence comes from Nestor notabilis, assembly GCF_000696875.1. Classification (NCBI taxonomy): domain Eukaryota; kingdom Metazoa; phylum Chordata; class Aves; order Psittaciformes; family Psittacidae; genus Nestor; species Nestor notabilis. Next base: position 28,844 of record NW_009940535.1, read on the forward strand.
GTATCTGGGGGAGAGCTCTTTGACCGGATTTTGGAACGAGGAGTTTACACCGAGAAAGATGCAAGTGTGGTGATCCACCAGGTCCTGACAGCGGTGAAGTACCTCCATGAAAACGGGATAGTTCACCGGGACTTGAAGGTGAGACCTGTCCCTCAGCAACAGCAGCACCCTGGGGAGCTGATGTGACTGGAGGCTTCACCACCTCTGCCCCTGACTTTCCCATTTTCTACCACACATTTCAACCTCTAACCACTCTGTGTTCACAGCCTGAAAACCTTCTTTACCTCACTCCTGAAGAGAACTCCAAAATCATGATCACGGACTTTGGCTTGTCTAAAATGGAACAGAACGGCATCATGTCCACTGCCTGTGGGACTCCAGGATACGTTGGTAAGCCAGGGATCAGGAATGGGCTTGTGCTGGTGGACTGTCTGGAGAAAAGGGCTGTGCATGTGCAGTGCATTGCCTAGCAGAAAGGGAAAAAAATACATGATTATTCACAACAACGTGTTATTCACAGATGTGCTGCGTGGACCACATAAAGACTGGGTTACAAATGAGTGTAGAGACTGAAAAAGCTCAAATTGTTCAAAGGTGCAAAGAAAAGGATAATTTTCAGAGCAATATATTTCAGCATTAATCATGTATTTAGTGGAAAAATACAAAAATCTTTTTAACATGATGGGATTTTGCGTAACGTCCACTAGATGCACTGGCTGGTTACTGGTTAAAACCTCCGGATGCAGGCAGAAATTGTCTGTGGTTCTTTCTATTCAATGGCACAAAATAATCCAGCTGGGAAATGGGGCTGTTACTGGCCTGTTCTCTGGCACCTCAGAGATCAAGTGTACAAGAAACTACTGATTTTCCCTGTATTGGATAATTTATTATTGCTTAGAATCGTCATTTGGTTTTGCAGCCCCTGAAGTCCTTGCCCAGAAACCATACAGCAAAGCCGTAGACTGCTGGTCCATTGGAGTTATCACCTATATCCTGTGAGTAAGAGCAAACAGCATCCCACTTATTTCCCCCCAAGTTTCCCAACTCCTCCATCGCTCCATACACCTCTGCAGAGCAGCAGCGCCAGCGGAGGCAATACTGGACCTCCCATTTTGCTGCAGGAATTCAGCAGCACTGTATTCTTCCTTTGCACAGATTCACTAGACCATAGAAATGAAAGGGATGTGGGGAATCAAGTACTGGAGTGAAGATGAAAGGAATCACATTTTCTTTCTCTATTATGTGCCTCATATGCTTTGTTGTTTCTTTTTTTCAGTTGCCCACAAATCTCATTCAATCTTCCCCGGTACTTTTTGTTTCATTTCCTCCCACACCATGCAGCTATGTACCAGCTGTGGCTTTGTCCTTTTGCTGATGCAGTTAAGATTTTAACTCTTTTCTTTAGCTTTACCAATACACTTAGATGTAAGGGACACATGGAGGGATAAAGCAGCCGCCTCTTTTACTCACTTGTGTTGTCTGCCGGGCTGTGTGGACGGCAGCACTGAAGGACCACTGGCTTTCTGCTCTGTTCCAGGCTGTGTGGGTATCCTCCTTTCTATGAAGAGACTGAATCCAAACTGTTTGAAAAGATTAAGGAAGGCTACTATGAGTTTGAGTCTCCATTTTGGGATGATATCTCTGCATCAGGTAAAGCTGCAATCCAGAGCCCTGTGACCTTCAACTTCCCCGGCAGGGATAGGAAAGGATGAAGTCTTGAACTGATTCACTCACACAGCAGCAAACCCCCAGATGTGGGAAATGATTGCAGAGGCTCCCCCCACCACTGTAGGGGAGTGATGACAGCAAAGCCAGGCTGCAGTGGCAGAGTTTGGGGTGCTTTGCATCCTGCCTGCAACAGAGGAGCCTTGGCTGAACCTCTGTTAATGTAGCCCTGATTTTCACAAATGACTAGTGAGCTCAGAGTGGGCTTAGGTTTCCCTTGGCAGTAGGGGAACTCCAGGTCTTTCACCTTGTTTTTCTGTTTGTTTGGGGTTTCTCTTCTTTTCCCCTTTCCTTTTCTTCCCGTCAAGTCACACTTCCTTACAGCAACACGACGAGCTGTGTCAGCCACCACTGCCCCTTCCACCAGACCAACCTGCTCATGGAGCTCACCTGCACAGAGTTTACTGAAACCAGCACCTTAGCAGCATGTTTTGAACATCAATATTTTATATATATACAAAAAAAAAGTAGCAGGAGGTTTGTTAATAATGTTAATAACAACAACCACAATCCTCCCTGCAAAATAATGGAATAAAAATAAGGGAGGGATGTAAGTGCTCTTTAAACCAACTTCTAAATCTGCTCAGTCTGCACTTTCTTATGTTTTTTTTTGAGTTATTTTTTAGGTGAATAATTCCACTAAAATTAATGTAGTTAAGTGTGAAGTTTGGTACATCCCCAGTTAACATTTTTTCATCTGGAGCCTTTCACTACAAATGTCTCCTTTTAATGGCATGATGAAGCAGTACACCACCTTCTTAGGGCTGACCTTTGTGATATTTACCCACTAGCGTTTGTTAGGCTGGTATCTTGGAATAAGGAGAAAATAACCTTTTTCTCTGTGCTTCTTTCTCCTCCCTTCCCACCCAGCCAAGGATTTCATCAGACATTTACTGGAGAAGAACCCAAGCACAAGGTTTACGTGTGAGGAAGCCCTGCGGCACCCATGGTGAGAGCACCAGGGCCCCAGCAGTAGCTGGTGGCCACGGGGATTTACCAGCCTCTGTGTCTGGCTCCACATGCTCAGTGATGGCTGGGAACAGGGGTGCCTCCTCAGCCCCCGTTATTAACGTCACTGCCTGCCTCCGCATGGCCCTGGGTGTTTCTTTCTTGTGTGCGCAGAAAGAGAGTGATGAATAATTAAAGATGCAATTTGTGCATATTTGCCTCCATAAACAGAGGCAACGAAGAAATCCCACCCTGAGCTTTTCCAAGCTTTGAAGTGTGTGTTTGTGTTACATTTTGTTGCTGTTTTTCCTTGGGGTTTAATTATTGCTGATTGAACATACAAAGCAGTTAGTTGCCTCCAGAATGTGGAATGCCTTACAAATGCCATCTGCCTACGAGCCCATTTTCTTCTCTCCCCATCTGCAGGATTAATGGAAATACAGCCCTTCACCGTGACATATACCCATCTGTCAGTGCTCAGATCCAGAAAAACTTTGCAAAGAGCAAATGGAGGGTAAGTCATTCACTGGTGGAAGCCTAGAGCCATTTCACTAACAAATGCCAGTTGCTGCCATCTAGCAACAAGCCAGGCTTCAGCTGTGTGGGGAAGCACCCAAAAGCTGAGATCCTGCAAAGGCTTCCTGAAAACTGGATGCAGTTACTGTTTATAGTATGTTGGGACTGATACTCCCTCCTGCAATGTGCACTCGTAGGTTCACCACAAACATTGCACTACAGTGGCTTCACAGGGAAGGGGAATGGGTTATTTGCCTTTATAGTGAGGGAGTGAAATTGGTGCTCCATCAGCAGATCTTTTGGGGAGCTTAATTTGGCTTTTCCTCCTTTCAGCCTTGAAGATAAATTGGTGCTTCATTTATATCAAGAGTTTTAGTAAGAATTTAGGTAGAGAAAGGAATGCCAAAGGAACCACGTGTGTGACACCATTTTAAGTATATTCAGAATTCAGTGCCAGCCTCTGTTTCACAATGTGGTTAATTTACCCCTGATTTCATAGAATCACAGAATGGTTTGGGTTGGAAAGGACCTTAAGATCATCCAATTCCAACCTTCCACTAGAGCAAGTTGCCCCAAGCCTCGTCCAACCTGGCCTTGAACACTGCCAATTTCCTACATGATTTCTACATGAAATCTATGTTTTCCTACATTATTTCCTCATGTAGAAGTGGTTGTCAACTCCAAAAACATCAGCAGTTTGCATTCAGTGGAAACCATGGTGTTCATGCCAGGAACGAGCACTTCCCACTTTCCACGCACTGTGCAAACAGTCATCTCCTCAGGGGGACATTCCCTTTGTCCTGCGGCACCCACCCAGACTGGCACAGAATCACAGAATCAACTAGGTTGGAAAAGACCTTTAAGATCATCAAGCCAAACCATTACCCATCTGTCAAGCCCACCACTAAACCACGTCACTAAGGGCAAACTGATCTCTCCTCATGATCTCCCATCACAGCCGCCCCTTGTCTGCCCCCTCATAGTGGCCCACACCAATACAGCTGCTGCCCTCACCTCCCATGGCTGCCCCCCTCACCAGCTGCTCACCGTGGGGTTTTTGTCCTCTCCCCCAGCAAGCCTTCAACGCCGCAGCTGTTGTGCACCACATGAGGAAGCTCCACATGAACGTTCATGCGGCGGCTGAAAGCCCCCTCCCCAATACACAAGCCTCAGAGCCATCCAGACCCAGCACACCCATGGCAGCCACCCGGCCAGCGACCCCAAACGAAGAGAAGGACACGTCAGTGCCTCCGGTCCCCTCGCAGGGCTGTGCAAACCCTCCCGCTCAGCTGGAGCAAGACACAAGAATGAGAGAGGAAAAGCTGCAAAGGCACTCGGAAAACGGACCCACCATCCAGCCCACCAGCAGCAGCCTGGTCCTGCCGGATAACCACAGCCCACCAAGCAGAACTTCTTGTGGCTGCGGTCCAGCCTGCATGGGGCACGAGAAAACAAAGACATCTTTCTGCTCCGAGACAGTGCTGCTTAAAAAGTCTGCAAAATCCCAGTAGGTATCCTAGCCATTGGCCATAACATCCAACAAAATACATGGAATAACCACCTCTGGAAGGAATTGCCTGGCATTTAAGTTGCCAGCCCAGGTGGAGATAGAAAGAAGGGAGGAACAGGGAAAGAAGCACATGCTTTGATGGCTGCATAGCAGTACCCAGCCAAGTGTTTATGTGCTTGCAGGAACATCAGGTGAGGCAGTGCCTGGGCTGCATGGCAGAGCCTGCAGTGAGCTGAGGCACCAGGGCTCTGCTGCCACACTCCATTGACTGGAGCACATTTGCTTTCCAGAAACCAAGATTGCCTGTGGTTAAAGCTGCTGATGCCAATTACTCATCTGGTGCTGAGTGATAGGCTTTGCTTCCAGCAGCTGATGTCCTTTATATTAAACACATTAAAACCACCATTTCCATTCACCTGCAGAACGATCCTAAACATTGCTGTTTCTCTTTTTTCTTCTTTTCCAACCCTTCCATTCCCAACCAGTCATTTCAAATCAGAAGTTCTCGTTCCGATGAAAACCAGTAAACACTCTTCTCACTGTGGCACTGGGCAAACTGGAGTTTGTTTGATCATGTGATGAGGAGGCAGGCACCGGGCTCACCACATCACCAGCGGTAAGTGCACGGCCATCCAATCTCCACTGCTTTCATTAACCCCATTATGGCATGGAAAAGGGAAAGGCACAAATAGCAGAGTGATTGTCCATTAAATACATTGACTCACAGGTTTTTTGCAACAGAAAAGCCTTAACTAAACCATCTTTCAAGGAAGAAATCATCTTTCAGCTTCCATTAAGGCCAGTCCAGTGATTCTGAATCCAACTTTTGTATCACAACAGGGTTGTGCAAGGAACATGTGGAAGGATGCCAGGCATAGACCTGTCATATCAAACGCTGCAATTATTCAAAGCTACTCAGTGGGAATCACACTGGAAGCAAACAGCTTCATCAGCTCAGATAAAGGCTTTTCAGCTGGGTCTCAGTTGTGACCATGAGCAAAGGGCTGACAACAGGCTGCTGGTCCATGGCTGGGCATAGGCAGGACATCCCTGCAACCTGAAGGGTCATTCCCTTTCCCATTTGGTCCAGGCAGGTCAGTTTAAGTTGCTTTGTTACCAGAGAGCAGAGCATGGAGATGTTTTTAGTAGCTGAGCACAGTACAACCATGGAAATTTCGTCCTGTTTGGCCACAGCTTGGCTTAGTTCTGGACTAGCTAAATTGTTATGATTTGTATTACATTGTATACGAGCAGTAAGAAATATTGCTGTGAGATCCTGCAATAAAGAATGTTCCTCAAATGGGAGCATATGCTAGCATAGTTCTCTGCAAAGCTGCATGAAGTGCGCTACCTCCTGTCATCTTTTATGACACTCTCTGCTGATGAGATTGTATGAACAAGACTGTAATATACAAAGGATTAATAGAAGAGACAAATGCGAGTAAGATCTACTACAGGCTCCAGAAAGGTCCATTCCGAAGATCAGTCACTTAATTCCCCTTTATAACTAAGGCACACAAAGCGATCTAAGCTGTTCCTGACCCCCATGCTACTGCTTATTAACAGAGCACATTTTGAAGGTAGCAGTCTAGTGAAACAAAGTTCAGTCCTCAATTGAAATTCTCTCTCTTGCAGAAACAGAAGGGCTGTTTTACTCTTTTCTGCACTTCAAAGCCAGACATCAACAGTGCAAGCAAGAAAGGAGGCTGTGTCCCACCAGGAAGCAGCATCTCAGAGAGCAGCGACCAACTGGTGACGAGCAGCACATTAGTCCCAGGAATCCATCAGTGCAGTGACCTCGGGGTGTTCATGGATCATTAAAGCTGGGAGAAGGCAAGGGAAAGTCTGCAGCTACTGCTAGCATATTCAGTGTATATTGTCCATATCACATCGCTCAATGCTGTAAGCTTTTGGTTTTGGTATACTGTTTAGTTGTCCAATGCATAATAAGTGCACTGCACAATGTAAATCCTATAAACTGAAGCCATGCGTAGTTTTACTCAGTGGCAGGTCATTTTTACAATCTTCACCCTATCTACATCTGGGGTTTTGGATAGCCCCAGGCTTTGGCACTCAGAAGTTCAGCATCCACCAGCTGCCCAGGCTGCACAGTTCTCACTTCAGCTACAAAAGGAGAGCTACAACGTGCTAGCAACCTCCATATGTCTAATAATAATCACAGAAAGGTTTAAGTTCCCTGCTTCCAAGTCTGTAATTGCACAATAAATACTTGCTTAATAAAGCTGAGTTTTGTTTTGTAAAGTGTCTCTTGGTTATTCATAGAAATTTGATGTGGAAACGGTCTATTAAGTCCCTTCTAAAGCATTCCCTGTGCATCTGCAGACCTGCTCCCTCTGGTATTTTTCTGGCACAGCGTTAATGTGGTAGCTAAGCAGATTGTGGCAGAAAGTCAAACAAGACATTTGCCTTCAGCTAGGAGTAGGAGATAGCCTTTCTCTTATTTGTATAAATATAAGTATGTTGTAATTATGCTGGAGATAAAAATTCTCCATTTCTGTGATGTGATTATTTGAAGAAAGATCTAGGAGGTAAGTAGTGAAGCCACAGGAAGTTTTAAAGATTAACTGCAGCATAGATGAAAAGTTTCTAAAGACCCCACGTGAAGGTTTTAATTTGAACAACTGAATTCAGCTGAAAGAGTTCGAACTGGCTAAGACAAGAAAGAGAAACAAGAATTTCTTGGTTTACAAACCCCTCTGGAAATAACAACCTTGGGGATGTTTTATTTGCCACAGAAGATTGATGTCTTTCCCCCTTTTCCTCCAACCACCAGGCAGCTCCAGCCAGTCCAGCCAAGGTTAACCCTATCCATGGGGTTGCTCCTTTGGTTCAGTGCAGCTGTTTTCCAGAGGGAAAGAAACTCAGTTTGCTACAAGTAGAGATGCTGGGAGAACATGAGAACTCCAGCCGGAAAATGGGAATAAATACACCAGTCAGTGGCTGCAGAGGAGGGAGGCAGCGCGGGCAGCTCACTCAGGAGCAGCTCTCATAGTAGGCAACTCGCTTGTTGATGGCATCCCGGATCCTTCCGACCTGCTCCTCCAGGCCTGACAGCCTGAACGACTTGGACATCAAAGCCTTGTTGCTTTCCTGAATTTCCATCTCTAAAGCTGAGGAGAGAGGGCAGGAAGGTGGTGATGGAGAGGGCAAGAGGAAGGCAGCACAGCCATTGCCCTCCACATCAGGTTGGGCTGAGCCTCTACCTCCCTGCTGCACAGCTCTGGTGGGATGAGAAGAATGAACATCCTGCCTTCCCCTTTGTCCCCAAGCCAACATGACTGCTCCAAACATTCATTGGTTTTGAATGCTTAAAGATGGAAGTGAGGAGACACACTGGCACTGCAGGTGGGGTTTCCCATCCATGGTGGCACACACACACTTGTGAAGTCAAAATTTACCGGCAAAGCACCAGCAGATACAGCCCAATCCACACCATCTCACTGCCAAAATCATATTGTTTTCCCCATTAATTTCTTTCCCTCACCCCTCTGGGAGTCAAAAGCCCTTGCCCAGTGCATGAGATCATTATACTGAGTTCACAAAGAGTCTTACTTTCCATCCTGAGCATCATGGCCATAGTTTCCTCAAACAGAGCCTGTGCCTCCAGGTCTATGCTTTGCACCCTGCTGCCCTGCTCTCCCAGTGCTGGGCTCTGCTCCATCCTTCTCTTCAGCTCAGTGTACATTTGTTTCACTTGTTCAAAAGCCTGTGGGAAAGCAAATAAGCAGGACAGGTAGGATCAAGCAAATAGCCTCGGGGAAAGGGGATTTTCCAATGTTGAATCCATTTTAAATATTAAATGGATGCTGCACTAGAGCTTTGTCATTACCTTATGCAAATGCATAAGTTTGTGATGCCCTCACAAAGATGCTGACTGGGCTACCCAGCCTCAGG
>NW_009940535.1:37488-37715 GCF_000696875.1 Nestor notabilis
AGGAATAAGTTTCCAGCAAAGGGCAGGAGGATTGAGAAAGGTCCCGGAAAGGTGCAGTAGTGGGATACTGCATCGGATTAATTGGAAGTGACACGACAACGTGCAAGCCGTGGCTTGAACACGAAGCCTCCTCGCCCTATCTTGCAACGTGCCAGGACACAGCTGGCTTTGCTGCCTAGTGACAGCGAGGGGAGATGAGCACATCTGTGACCACCCTGCGCGAGCGC
>NW_009940536.1:0-423 GCF_000696875.1 Nestor notabilis
GTAGGACAAGGGGTAATGGGTTTAAACTTCATGACTGTTACCAAGGAGGCCAAGTAATTCACTTACTTGATTCGGACTGAGCCAAACAAAAAGGTTATGCAGACTCATGCAATTTGACCTGAGTGAAGCATTTCTGGCAATAAAATCTTCCAAAATAGGCAGTTTTAAGCAGACCAAAACACTGCATGAATTTAAAAGAATTCCAAATAATATTTTCCAAACAGGATAAGTGGAGGGAGAAATAATTAAAAAAAAATAAAAAAATAAATAAAAGCCCAAACAAACCCCAATTGTAAAATCATTGTTTTGAATGAATTACTATCATTGGCAATTATATATTTAGAATCATAAAACGGTTTGGGTTGGAAGGGACCTTAAAGATTATCTAGTTCTAACCCTCCTGCCATGGGCAGGCACACCTCC
>NW_009940536.1:633-55439 GCF_000696875.1 Nestor notabilis
ATTTCGTGTAGGCTCCCTTTAGGCAATGAAAGTTGCTATAAGGTCTCCCCTGAGCCTTCACTTCTCCAGGCTGAACAAGCCCAACTTTCTTAGCCTGTCTTCACAGGAGAGGTGCTCCAGCCCTCTGAGCATCTTCATGGCCCTCCTCTGGACTGACTCTAGTAAGCCCACGTCCCTCTTGTGTAGGGGCCCCCAGAGCTGAATGCAGTACTCCAGGTGGGGTCAATGAAAGTTGCTATAAGGTCTCCCCTGAGCCTTCACTTCTCCAGGCTGAACAAGCCCAACTTTCTTAGCCTGTCTTCACAGGAGAGGTGCTCCAGCCCTCTGAGCATCTTCATGGCCCTCCTCTGGACTGACTCTAGTAAGCCCACGTCCCTCTTGTGTAGGGGCCCCCAGAGCTGAATGCAGTACTCCAGGTGGGGTCTTACAAGAGTGGAGTACAGGGGAGAACCACCTCTCTCGACCTACTGGCCATGCTCCTTTTGATACAGCCCAGGATACGGTTGGCTTTCTGGGCTGCAAGCGCACATTGCCAGGTCATGTTGAGCTTCCTAGTAGCCAACACCACCATTCTCCACCCAGCCTGTATTTGTGCTTGGGGTTGTGCTGACCCAGGTGTAGGACCTTGCACTTGGCCTTGTTGAACTTCCTGAGATTTGCATTGGCCCACCTCTCAAGTGTGTCCAGGTCCCTCTGGGTGGCATTCCTTCCCTCCAGTGTGTTGACTGCACCACACACCTTGGTGGTGTTGGCAGATTTGCTGAGTGTGTACTCAATTACACTGTCCATGTCACCAACAAAGATGGTGAACAGCGCCGGTCCCAGTACTGATCCCCGAGGAGCACCACTCATCGATCTTCACATGGACATCAAGCTGTTGATCTCAGCTCTCTGAGTGTGACCATCCAGCCAATTCCTTATCCACCGAGTTGTCCATCCACCAGATCCATTCCTCTCCAGTCTACAGAAAAGGATGTCATACAGGACAATGTTAAAATAAGATTTTTCAATTTTATTACTGAGGTCAAATAATATTTTTGGAAAATGGGATTAACATAAACTGTAGAAATCTAATATAGAGTAAAATTGTGTTTCTGGTCAAACAATATATTTGGACTTGTTTTAATAATTCAGCCTCACCATTTTTTACACTTCCAAACCAAATTAAGTTGTGAAATACTGTGATTTAAGAAAACCAAATCAAAACAAACTGGAATGAGCTTCAGAGTCATAGCCCTTGTGTCGATCCAAGTCTGAGTGAGGAAAGGCAGACTGCAGAGTTTCAACAGCCCCTGGGAAAACTCTACAAGCAGAATTAAGGAAACTGTTTATGTGCCTCTCAGAAACCAAGATACAGGGATAACCTTCGGCATACAGCAGTGCTTTCTGCACCTTCATCAGCCTGAAAAGGGAACTAGTGCCTTCAGAGCTGGTGAAGTTCTGCCACTGCCTTGAACAGGAAGTGAGTAACTTACCCTTCACACACAGCAAGGATGCCTGCTGTGCATGTCCAACATATAAGTAGGGTTAAGTAAAATAAAAAGCTGTTTCAACTTATTTGTCCTGTAGCATCAAGAGTGGTCCAAATGGCAGATCTGGTAAGGACACACAGGCAGGTGCCGGGCTACCTCAGAAATACAGGTTTGCTGTTTTTTGCTTTTCAGTCTATAAAATGGAAACAAAACCCCATAAGTTTTATCAAAGTAACACACAGTCTTCATTTCAAGGCACTCAAAAACCACTACTGTAAATATATAAGGCACTATAGTAACTACAGGCACTATAATAGCCATATAAATACCAAGACATGAGTACATATGAAGGTACCAAGTTTGCCAGAGTATGCCTTTTCTGCTACTTGAGAGGAAAGGAATTCTTTTAACGTAGGCATAACTAATGAACTGTTGAATAATTAATCCATATGAATGTGACAAAGTTATTAATTCATTATTAAGGTTTCCATCCTTGAAAAATTCTATAAAATATTTCAATAAAATAATTCTGTACTTTCAATCAAGAATAGGTTACAATCATAGTTATGTGGTAATGGCAGAATAATAAAGTATGCTCAAAAAAAGTCTGGAACAAAGGAACAAGAAAGGCTTCTTCCAAGTGTCACATTCTTAACACAAGCTTAGTTTCCCAAGGAAAGGAATAACAAAAGCCTGCTTGAAAATGTTTGCAAATCTAGTGTGGAAATCTCTCTATCGGCCTCAGTTATACTGTCTATACACAGTAATATCATTCAATTAAAGTATCATATTCTCTCATTTAGGAATATAAACTTTGACTAAATGATCCTATTTCTGGCAAAAGGTAAACCAAGAATGGTACGCTTTTGCAATAAACACAAATAATAACAAAATCAAAACACCCAAAGCAATGCCATACCTTTGAGATGGTTTAATTAAACTGGGTCCTGCTGGGAATAATTTGTTTCTTGTCACCAGCTCAGGTAGGAGCTCTAAAGAAAGACAATATGTCAGGCCTAATTGTGCCTTATTTAATGTGAAAATGGCAATTGACTTTCTAGGGGTCACCAGAGTAGTAAAACAACCTTTTAATTACAGGAATACTTTTGTTTCACCATTGCTTGGGGAAATACCCTACCACTGCTCCTTGGCTGTTGTCTCAGTGTAACACCTGTCCCATGTGGCAGCCACAGAACCACTCTGAAGTATCCACCCTGAAAGTTTCATGCATCTCTCTGAAACAGCAAATACTACCACAGCAATGGAGCTTCTGGAAGGGAGAATTGCCCAGGACTCACCTGCAGCAAGAAGGTCCCATTTACTGGCATTTCTCCAGGCTAAAGGAGTCAAGATTAGTGGGAAGCAAACGAAACAGATACAGGGTGAGCAGAAAATCTAGCAGAAGGACAAAACGCCAGGTTTGTTGCATATGGCTGCAACTGCAAGATGATTTCAGGAGGTTGAAAAGTCCTTATTCATCTAAAAACATTATTTCCAGAGCTGAGAGAGCATGCCAGGACATTTCATATCTGGGGCTGCAGTGTGTGCTGTAGGACTCCTCTGCCCATTTGTGATGTACTGTCATGCTGTAGCAGATTGGCTCAGGTTTTAAGAAGAATATATGGGAAATTCAGAGATAAGTCAATAAAAACTAAGTATAGACTTCAGGATTTGAACACACCAGCAGTAGCACAGATACTAGCTATCTCACAGATGAAAGGGAGACATCAATAGACTTAGCAAGAGTAAATCCCGTTTAACAAGATACATTACACTATCTCTGTAGTGCAGACAAAAGCAAACATACATCTAACCTAAAAGATCCTTTCCAATCTCGAAAGTTCATCCTGTGGGACTCAGCATGGCACCCTCAAAAGACTAGAACTGTCGAATGAAATATTTTGGAGATTCTGCTCTGTGATAGACTCTTGACACAAACATAATATCCCCATTTTGTACAAAGAACACTTTTCACAACCACGCCACCTCTGATCTCTCAGTCCTGATCGTTAAAGCAGATCTCCAAATTGCCTTCCAAAGACAAGCCTGCAGCTAACATTTCAAACTCTGCTGGTCACTAAAAACCAGGGATTCAATAGACATATTGATTTGATAGCACAGTATAATTTCCTTTCCCCTCCACTAACCTTTCCATGTTCCACAGACCGTAAATTATTTTTTCTTCCTTTCCCTTAGAGAGATAACTGCCTTACCAACTTTCTTTACTCTACACATACTAACTACTTTTTCTTTCAGAGGTAGTTTACCTAGTACATAGCTGCGCAACTGCTTTCATTTTGTGTTTAGCTCTGAAGTCTGCTAATTCTGTTTCAGATCGGAGAAAGGTTGGTGTGCCCGGAAATTTACCTACTTTTCCCAAGTATGCCAGTTGGTTAAATAAAAGATGATATCTCAGTGTGCACATCTGTTTTTACCTCTTGTCTTTAGAATACTGTTGCTAAAATAACACAACCACATCTTTATAAATATTTCTGATGTTGGCAGGTAAAGAGAACACAGTAATGTGCACCAAATTGAATAAAATATGAGACATAATAAGACCCTATTCAATTAAATAGCAAAGTGGATCAGCATGTAGTGGTGGAATCATAAATAATCAATATGAAGAGTACTCATCATAAACGATGTCTAAACATTTTAATTATTTTAATTTCTTTATTTTAATATTTATAAATTCTGGTACAAAACCAACCAAACAAAAAAAGTACCAGAAGATTCTGGTAACATAGTATTTGCTGTCTTTAGACAGCTTCATATTAAATTTAAAAAGTAATAACACGATCATCCTAGAGTGCACTGTCCAACAGACTGCACTTAGACTAAAAGGAAAGCTATCTTCCAAGCATAGTGTATACATAGTTACCCTGTGGCCACTCCATCTGCTGATTCAGGAAAGTAAGGGTCTTCTCTAGACTCTGTGTCACATCAGCCCATGTCTTGTGGTTGTCTTGGAGCATCCTAAAAGACACTCAATGTTAAGTAAATTCACTCTGAGCTAAGAAACCCATATGCGAGGAAGAGCTCTTTCAGGCTCCCCCTTGGCTGGACTCAGGAAAAAGGCCAAAGTCTGTCTTAAATATTCTAAGTCAAAGTTAGTTGAGGTCAAGATGCCCAAGATATGAACCCCAAACTAACAATACTATCCCTTCTCAATGCAAAAGGCAGCCATGATGTGAAGGATTACTGCTCTCAGGCGTTTTGCCAACAGGAACAACTTGTTAGGCTAGACATACCCCTCTTTACTGACCTAAGAGGAACAAGTATGATGAAAACAGGTAAGATATTAAAAATAAATTCAGCATTCTAATGAGACTGCAAAAATAGTAGCTTGTAAGGTCTGGGCATTTTTTTTCAGAACTTTGGTACTTATTTTTCCTCTTAGTACTATTTTCAGCTAATCAGCAATAAAAAACTATTCCATAGAACTTTATTAACAGCATTCATAGCTTCACTGTAGCCCTCATGAACTTTCACTACATTTTTGATCCTTGAAAACAAATGAAAATTTATAAATAAAATACAAGCAGAAAATAAAAGAATAATATATAATAATTCAATAAACTTCCTTTTGATGGACAATATCTTTTATATATAAGACAGTTCCAATTTACTACATGAAAAAAGTAACACGAATATAACACATTGTGACATGGTTGTGATAAAATAAATCTTTGAGCCTTTATAATATATCCAGAATGCAAAGCATTAGAGCTACTAGTGGAAGACACTTCCCCATTTAGATTTGTTAGATGCTCTAGGTCCATCCTTGGCTGCAAGTACTATTTTTGTTGTGTCATTATTTTGTATCCTTTCAGAGTTATTCACAGAAAGTGAACACCAGAAGCAGTGGCTGTGTTAAATTAAATCTTATGGATACAGGAAGCTAGCTTTAATATCACCTGGCCAGCACAAACTGGAAATCTAAAAATGTTCAGCAAGGTGTTTTGTTGCCAGGCAAATATATATTTTTTTAAGACAATAGTTATTGATGGACACAATTTGCCCTTTTATTTAAGGAAAAAAAAAAAAAAAGCTTCATTAGAAATCCATAAACTTACGTAAAAAGTTACATCCTGTGAGTATAAGCTATTATTACATTCTGCCCTCTGTGCCACTTGAGATGAGTTGCCCTCAAGCCAAAGCAACGCTCAGAATTTTAGGAGTTAACAATGAATATTAGAATTTGTAATAAGGCCTTATTCCCTGAAAAAAATAGGTATGCTAAATTTAGTTTTAAAGCTCATTAAGAAACTCTATCCAAGGATTTTGGCACCCCGGAAAGATTGTACGTATAGGAAATCAGCTGGAAGTACAACTTATTTAAACATCAAGGTACAATCAGAAATTACTCCAAGTCTGCACACCAGCACAAGCCTACTTCCCCATGTCAGGACATCCCCTCAAAATTACACAGTTTGTAACATGTTTGTTATCTGTCACACATTTTACCTCACCGATTCATCTATTTATCATTCATTACATGAAGGAAGCAAACTGAGGGGAATTATCTCTTTACTTAGCATACTAGATGTCAGCTGAAAAATACCCTTGTCTGTCCATCCATTAGTAGCGTAGGAGTGAGATGCATAATTGATCTGTCTTTTTTTCTCGTAGTGTTGAAAATAGAAAATAACCCTGCTGACATTAACAAACTATTCAACTTCTGAGACTTTAATGACAGACACTGATGCAGCTGTCGTATTTCTTGCACATGATGGCCTAAAATGAACCCAAATTTTAACACAAAACAAGAGCCAAGATCACAGGGTAGCACAAATAGGAAGGTTGGTCATGCCCATGCAAACTGAGATGCACAGTTTTGGCAGAGCTCCACCAAAACCGTTGGATAATTCAGACTACAGGCCTACTGCCTGTAAACTGAATCTAACACTCTTGCTTTTTGCTGACAGGTCTAAGAAAAAATACTTCCTCAGTGGTGAGTGATCGTACTCAGCTGAATGTATTGCATTACTCTTCTTTCTCACAAACAAATCACCTCCTCCACTTCCTGGCTTGGTGGGTGACCATGAAGAGCATGTTCAAGATGCAGAGTAGAGAAGAGGAACAGCTCTGGAAGGTGGTCCACCAACCCGGTACCAGCAGCTCCAGTACACAGGGCTAGGCAATGTGGTGGCAAATGTAGACCAGATAGACCAGATTTCAGTGTCCAGATTTTTGTTTCTCCCCTTACTGGTATTCACTGCCTCTCTAGCACAGACAGAGAGCAGAAGCCTGTGCCAAAACTAAGCTTGGAGATTAAAGCGATTGCACAGGCACACAACTGGATTTCAACATCAAACTACTACCACTAACACCCCCACCCCACCCCCGCCAAGCTCACTGTCTTAAAGAGAAGAGATTCAGTTAACATCATCAGATACTGTTAGTCCCTTCAAAAAACCCTTCCAAGTATCACTCATCTTCAATAAAAGAATTGTGAGCTTTGAGAACAGGGGGCAATATAAAACCTAAAACAATCATCGAGGTCTTACCTACTTCTGAGGCTGGAAGGGCAGGACCTTGAATCACACTGCAAAAGCACTAAAACTCAAGGTTTTCTTCTCCTAACCCCTTTGACCCTCTTTTTCTCCCCAGTCTCTGCCAGTTTGCCCAGGGATGAAGCTTTCAGCAACAGGATTCTACATGTTTTTTTTCATGGTCACTGTCATGTGTTGATATTTTAAATGCAGGTTATGTAGGTCAGGACTCCACTTCTAAGAGATTATTCCTGAGTTTGACTTGTCAGTCAGAAGCTGCAATACAAGAGCTAAGTTCTGTTCTTCCACAAAGCGAGCCAGGCACCAAAAAAAAGAGACAAGATGCTTCAATCTGCACACAGAAGTCCTAAGGTTAAAGCAGGTGGGAGCTTTGACCTACAGCAGCAGAAAAGAGGGGCAATAGCACATTGAATGAGAGAACTAAAACATCATAATGAACCAGTGGTGATAAATAAGACTAACCTTTTCTAAAATTTTGTGTTTTTTGGTTTTGGGTTTGTTTTGGTTTGGGTTTTTTTTGTAGGTCAATGAACAGAGCTCTTTTTTAATAAGTGAATTTTAAACAGTTATTCAACTTCTTGTGCTGATTTCTTCATGATTCGTATCCAAAAGTAATCTAAAGGTCTGTGTGTGTGATCCAGGAGCAGAAGCTTTCATAAAGAGATCATTAACTGTTCTCAGAGGGAGACATCCTAGCACTTTCCTTTAAACCTATTTTCCCTCCCCAGGGAAGGGTTTTTCTAGGACTGGGAGAGCAATCAAGGGATATCCATACTGTGCTTTTATTTCAGCCTTGTCTTTGACCCTGCATACTGTGTAAAAATCTTGGACACGTACTGCCATCTCTCCCTAAAGTACAGATGAAAATTACTTCACTTACCTCACATTATGCAGGGCAAAGCGACCTCACATACACCTTGACACCTCAGAATGCTTTAAGGATCTGACTGCAATGAGAAGGAATCTGTGCCCACTTTTACCACAGTTTATAGGCACCTAGAATTGAAACAAATATAGAGAGGTGATAAGGACGTGTCCTGGTTTCTGCTGGGATAGAGTTAATTTTTTCCTCATAGCTGGTGCACTGCTGTGTTTTGGCTTTTGTCTAGGATCAATGTTGATAACAGGCTGATGGTTTAGTTGTTGTTAAGTAGCCCTTGCCCTATGTCAAGGACGTTTCAGTCTCTCATGCTCTGCTAGTGAGGAAGGGCACAAGAAGCCAGGAGGAAGCAGAGACAGGACACCTGACCCAAACTGGCTAAAGAGGTATTCCATACCACAGCACATCATGCACAGTGTATAAACTGGGGGGAGTTTCCCTGAAGGCCCAGATCACTGCTTAGGTCGGGCTGGGTATCAGTCAGGGAATGATGAGCAATTGTATTGTGCATCACTTGTGTTTTGTTCTGTTTCTCTCTTTTTTTTTTCTTAATCTCCCTTTTAATATTAGCATTATTTTTATCTCCCTTTTAATATTAGCATTAGCAGTATTAGTATTATATTGTACTTTATCTTAATTATTAAACTGTTCTTATCTCAATCCATGGGCTTTACCTTTTTTTTCCAATTCTCCCCATCCTACTGGGAAGAGGGGGAGAGTGAATGAGTGGCTGTGTAGTACTTAATTGCCAGCTGGGTTTAAATCATGACTGGGCTGTTTTGGGGACTGTCTAGTCTCAGAAGCAATCGTTCAACTTCATTCAAAAAAGAAAAAGATGAAGATATAACAGCACCAGTCCAGCCACACAAAACATATGTCAGGCCCACAACATTATGTATGTAGTAACTTTAAGCACAAAGGAACGTGTTTTTCTAATACGTGTATGCATACACATATATATGTACATTTGCACATATATGTATTTTTTGTATATTCACATATATATACACACACATATGTATATATATATAGGCTTGAGGCCAGACAATAAGCAAAAGGGGCTAGCAGTGTTCACACATAAGGAAAAAGTTTGATTAGAATTAACTAGAAGTTGCTGGAATGATGGGAAGATTAAAATGAATGTCTCACACATGCTATAGAGTAAGAGAGAAGGGTCTTGGTCTTCTACCTGTTACAGCATCTTCATTACTGTTAACTCCCTGCAACTATGAGGAGGTTATTTTTGCAGTTGCCATGCTCTGCTGTATGCCAGGGAATGAGCTGTGTAACCTCCCCCCTACTGCCCTTTGGCATGCCATGCTATGAGCCTTCCCCTGGTTCTTGAAATGTGTCAAGGAAACACATTCCAGCTTCTGGGATGCCCAAATTCATCTAGGACTGCTGACACCCTGATGGTTTTGTTTACAACCCTAATTTATTTGAGACTATCGTTTTGAAGAAAATGGGGGGCCCTTATGCCTGTTAGGCTTCATTCTGAGATGCTTAAAAACTAAGAGCAAGTTAATTTCAGAAAAACAAGGGAGTTAAGCTGGAAGCTGTTACACGTGAAAAAGGCAAAGTAGTAAGTACTAGGCTATCCTTAACTTCTGCCTGCAATCAAGGCTTAGAGAGCTGTGGGATGCTAAAGGCGGCCAAGACTGCCACCACAGGGGCATCTATGAGATACAGACTTCCCTATCAGAGCAGGGTAAGGCTAAAAGGACCTTTTCTCCATCAACATCTGAGTACCACCCAAATATCAACACACATAAATTGATTTTCAAGCACATTCCCTTACTTTTTTCCATTATTTTTTGGGGGGGAATATAATACCAATTGTGATGAGCCACATCTGTGAACATGTAAAAAGAAACATTTTTCAGCCCCATCTAGGGGTTACACAAAGACCTGACATACTGATTTCTCACGCTACAGTGGAGAGAGAACTAAGGTGGTATTTGCATGGCTTTCCATGTCACAGGCACCACAGTTTTCATTGTTGCATTTTTCACAGCTTGATTACAATTTATAAATATGTCAGAGAAACCATTATCATTAAGATGCTGTTTTTCAACAGAGACCACACACTTAAAAGTAAACCAACAATACATATTATTAAGTTGGCACATGGTATCTCCATTTTCCAATACAGCTTTGCAAGCTAGGACCCACCATCTTAGCATTTATCTGCTTAATTTGAATCAGATTAATAAATTTTAAATGTTTGAGGATTAAAGTTGCAACTGATTAAAATAAAATTAAGATACGGGTGAGCTTTATCCCAGATGAGAAAATCTCACTGGAAAACTAAACAGTCCTTAAACTTCCAATTACAACATGCAGAATGAACAAGTCATGGCTGATTTTGAGCTGAAGAATTTTTGCTGCACATCTCAAAAAGCTAGAATTTAATTTTCAAGTTTGAAAAAAAGAAAAAGAAAAAAGGAACAGGCAAATTTCTTACTAAAAGGACCTGTTTTGTTTAATGTAAGATGACTTAAATCTGAATTTCACCTTAATAGACAAAAAAGAAGTAAGCATTAGCTGAAATTGGTCCTTACTCGTGAAAGAAAATCACAGTCAGCATATATCTCCACTGTGTACCCAGACTGCAAAATCAACCATAGTATATATCCTAGGAAAAAATTTAAAAAGCCATTACTTCCTCACCTTAGAATAGTAGCTAACATTGCTAGTAAAAAAATAACAAACTACTATAAAGGAGAACTAGTTACAAGAATATAGAGGAAATGAGTATTTAAAGAAAGGAAACATTGAAGAAGTAGTTAAGAAGTGTGGGCAACTTGTATGGCAATTTAAAAAAGAATCTCAACAGGCAAAATATTTAAGGATAATAAGATGGAATTATCAAGAACAAGAGGTGTCTGACCAAGGAATAAATACGTTTCAAGATATAGACAGAATTCATGAATAACACCAGAGAAAAGTTAAAAAGTTCAGTAGGTATTTACATTTTATAATGAGAATTATAAAATGAAAATGCATCTGTTCTATATAATATGAAACACTACAAAAAACTCCTAAAAGGCCACATCTGCCAAGATTAAACATGGACATAAATAATCAACAAGTCTGGTTAACTTTTCCACACCCACACAAAGCCAAAAATCACTTAGCTTGAAGGGTTCCTTCAGTTCATTAATGTTTATAAATTATTTTTATTATAATAAATCATGGAATACTGGAACAAGCCCAAAAGATTGTAGTACTGTTAAATAAAAGAAAATCCCGGGGCTTTAAAAGAAAACCCTGCAACATGTGGCTTCAGAAACTTACAGCTCAATTTATCAAAGATTAACTCAAAAAATTTTGTGTGAAAAAATGACCTGACAGTAGAAAGATTTTTATTCCACAGCCATTTCTAACAGGAAGATAAACACTGGAATTGCTAATGATATGGGCTGCAGGACACTGTCAGCATGAACTTTTCTAGATTGCATTGTTTTTCTAAACCATATTCCTCACCGCAGCTTCTTAGGCTGGCAGTCTTTGCAATCAACTCCTCCAATGAGGTGACAGGTCCCTCTGACCTCAGATTTTATGGAAAGGGCCCCGAGTGTCTTCAAAAGCCTTTGACGCTGTTGTGCTGGTGGGTACAAGTATGCAGTCATCATACAAACAAACCATCACCACAGATGAAAACAGGATTCAGCCCATGAAGATTAAATAAGTGTTTGCAGATTCTTGTGATACCTCTCAGAACAAATGGAAAATCTGAAAATTAATTAAAAGCACAGCTTCACAGCTGAGACCTTGAACATGGCATTTCATCTGGAGCTAATGTTTATGAGAAGCTACACTCTCCCCACCTTGGCAAAAGGCAATAAATTTGCAATTAATAACTGCGCTGCTATTCTTCTTTGAATGAAGTGGAACATAGGCATTAAACAGAGAAAGTCTTCTAAAAGTAGATGCATGCGGATGAGTAGAGAATCCTTTCAAGGGATGAAATAGAAATGTGGCGAGAAATGGTTTTTAAAAGCTCATTAGTAAAATGCTCCTATTCCGGTCATTAATAAACACTTGAAGCTCCCCCAAATGAAGTTTCTTGGAGTCAGCTGCACCAGTAGCTAAGCCTGCTCCTGCTTCATCTTTCTGTCCACTTTTCAGTTATAGCAGATCAGAGCTCATTGTTATGATTTCAGTTGTCCCCATCAGCAGCTCAATCTCAATTCTCTGGTATTTCCATCAGCAGGTCATGAAGTACAGCCTGTTCCTGTTGCCACTTGCTCAGGGTAGGGAGGTAGGGGCAGTAGTATGTGTAGTCTGGAGCTGAAGCACAGTAGTCTGTCTGGGATCTTAGATCTTCCCTTACACTGCTTTTGTTCCAGCGTAAAGGCACCTGATGAATCTCAATACAGGGTGAAGGACTAGTAGGGAAACGGGCTCAGTTCTCACCACCAAGGTGCACAGTGAAGATCACTTTCCCAGAGACACTCTACCCAGAGTATCGCCTTTCTGTGTATTTTCCCATTGTCTGCCACCACCAACACCAAAGAGGCATCAGGCCCTCACCCACAGATTGCTCTGGAAGCCCTTGCAACAGCTAGGGACTCACATCAGTGTCTACCCAAGCACCTAGGTTTGCCTCTACAGGTCTTCCTGGTAGCTCTGGTGCAAAGCACCAAACCCAGTTTTTCCCAGTACACTCTTTTTCTCACTTTTAAAGTAACCCTCCTGAATATCATCTTCATGGAACTTCCTTCAGAGATGTAATGGACTAGAAAGAAGGAAGTTTCTACCCTATCTTTGATTCTAACTAAAATCTCCATGATCCTCAAACTTCCCCAGAGCTTTATGAGTTAATTTTACAGGCCCTATTAGAACCAAGTTCCTTGTTCAGTGTGAAGAGGAAGCAACTTTACCTACTTATCCTCAGTGTTGCATGACATGGGGAAAACACACTGACTTCTTTAAACAAAGTGTGAGAAATGAAAAGCAGCAAGTGGCCAAGTTGACCCCATCCAGCCTTTGGTTTGGATACATGTTTGGAACCATGTAAGGAAAGTAAGAGCCTAATCAGGTGCCATGCTCCTATAAAACTTAACAGGGAGCAGCCAAATGCAAGTGAGTCCACTAAGCTGCGCGGTGGGAAGTGAAGTTGAAAATATCTATCAGTCACTTGAAGATCACAAAGAAATGGACAACTTTCCTGACTTTGATAGGCATTTCTTTTCAAAAGGCAATTTATTACCTAGGAATGTGTGCTTTTACTGAAGAATTCTTGATTTTTAATTACTTCAGCATTAGACACAACGTTTTGACATCAGTATAATTAAAACTGCCAACCATAGGATCTCCAAGTTCATGAAACATCAATACCTTCAATGTTTTAAAGCCTAGAAATTCTTAATTCTCCCTAATAGTAGCAGGAGAAAATCCTTTAACATCATGAGTAAAATGTTTTAGTCATTCCCCAGAGAATATCACAAGTTATCCATAAAATACCCAATAAAGAAATTTATAAGGAACCTACATCAATGCCATTAGAACGTGAAATTTTAGTTTGGGCTAATTTTATTGGGTAATACAAATGAGCATTTTGCTTGTGATAGGAATGTTTCATTGATTTCACCTACTGAGGCAGCTTGGCAGGATTTAGAGAACAGTGTAATGTGGCTATAGCATTATCATCTTTTTAGAAGAAGCCTATTTCTTTGTGTTCATGCTATATCTGTGTTGCCTGGGCTATAACCATTTCTCTCTCTTATGGTAAATTTTATAATAGAAAGGTAAAGACTAAGATATGCCTCTATGGTGGATTCATGTAGGTCATCCTTCCCAATCCTACAGAAAGATTATAACACTTCAACAAAATGATTCTCCACACCTTCACGTAAGGGCTTTTTTACTCCTATTTCAAAAATCTTGTCAGGTGAAACAAGTACCTTCTGTTTTACATATTTGTTCCTTAGCAGGCATTTGTAGGCAGTTAATAGTTATCTTGCTGCATTGTACAATTTAGAACATTAAAAGGACATCTGCATAGTGCTAATACAAGAGTAAGGCCATTTTATTTCTCATCTCATTTGTTAGAATATAATAGAAGATTATTGTGAAGATTGATGGAGATGATCCCTGGCTTAATTGTTATAACCAAATGATCATTGCTCACTGATGCATAAAATACAAGGTGTATCAAGTCAGAAAGTATGCACAGATTTTGCAAGGCCAGAGCAAATCACATTAACTGTGGAGAGGCAATTGATTATTTTCACTGACTGGCCTTTTCATAAGACTCAGCTTTCACTTACATACAGCCACACAATGACCAGAAACTTTTAAATTCCTATCCTGACTAGACTGCCTTAGCCAAAGTAGTAAGTGGAAGACAGAAGTGAAAAAGCGAGTTAGAAACAACGGAGAGCTGGTCAATAAATCGTAAATAAGGTCCCTAACGAAAAGTGGGCAAACACAGTTAATTTCTCATGTATGCTCCTGACAACTGCAAGTAGATCAGCCCAAATAGGAGAGGATATAAAGAATGAAATAATGAAATGACTGGTGCTAAGGACTCAAAATTCAGCTCATACATGTTCTGGCAAGATTTTAAGTTGCTCTAGTTTGCTTCTGAGGACTAACCACCTTCTAGCTGCTGGGAGTGCATCTAATAGTTAAGTTTCAGCTACCAGGAGTTCAGCTCATGTGCTGTCACACCCCTTGGCAAGGGGAAGCAAAGCCTGGTAGGTAGGGATGATAAAGTCATTCACCTTAAAGTGAACTCCTGATCTGAACCACAACACTAATGTGGATGTTCCCAGTGTTTCGATATTCAGAGACACAATGACAGTGATAATGTTGCACTTACAGCCATCTGTGTGCTACTTTACCATGAATGCTGCAATGACAGTGACAGTAGTATCTGTCCTGCATGCCATACCTTTGCTTCCTCTCTGCTAACACGTGGGTGTTATCTTCCAGGGAAGGGGAGGAGATGCATAGAGATCTCGCCTTTCCTTTCTATCAAGTGCCCACCAGTAAAGCATGCTGGATTTGTGCTGGCACAGCACAGCTGCTGCTCAGAAGAGCCAGCTGAGCTCTTGGAGGAAACTGCCACCTGCGCTGAAGTCCCATACTCGAAGGGCACAAGCAGGAAGATTATCCAGCTCCCACCTTCTGTGAAAGTGAGCAGACACATGCCTCCTCTCATCCACAACCTCCCAGGCTCCACAGACCCCAGCCAGCCCAGCAAAACACCCACCAGAAAAGCATCATGGCTTTTTTTTTTTCTCTTGGAGAGAGGCAGGTGTGTCATTGTCATGGAATATTTCAGTGGCACTCTCCATTACTAGGGGACAGTCAGTCTTCTCCAAACAAGAGTGAGACAACTCACGAGAACAAAAGGAAAGGACCTTGTTTCCATTAAGCAAGATGCTCCTCTTCTTGCCTAGAAGAACAACATCTTTTTGCAAGTATCAATTTTATCCAAGCCATGTGTACAAACTGCCTGATGTAGATAATACAGCTGGTTTCCATAGTGCACTCTTCTACAGAGCATTTAAGTAACTAGGAGCTAGTTGCAAGAAATAGGGAAGTAAAATTTAATGCAGAATCATTCAAAACTCACTATCAATTCTCCTTTATGTACATGCCTTCATCTGAGGAGGGAATGAGAGGAGGGCTTAAAAGCCATGTTATTAGAGATGAGTGGCTTTTTATTTCCACCTTCCTCTCTGAGCTTTTTTCATGCTTGTAACACACCACAGCCATGGATGTGGACTGCTACCCATGAGACTTGGTGCAGCTCCACACAAGTCTTACCTGGCCTTTTCACAGAGTTTAGTCTGTATTGGTCCCCCTGGAACAGCGTCCCCTGCGTTTACACCTTGATGAACGAACCTCATCCACCTTTTAAAGACTCTCTGACTCTGAAGTAAATGAGATATCCACTCTGTTTTTAGTTATAGCATCCTTCTTTTGAAATAGAGGCCAAGCAAGTCAAGGAACAGCACTCTGTCAGGGTGGGCAATGGACTCTGGGTTTCTAAATGACAGCCCATGTAGAGAAAAAAATAAAGGTGCAGTACACAGAAAATAGCTATCAAAAATACGTATCCTACATACTAGTTATACTTCCTGACTCTGGTCACACAGATGAGGCTAATACTTTCCATCAGCAATACATCCTGTAAATAGCTAAATGCATTGGCAAATGTTGATCAAATTTCCGTGTGATCAAAATAAACCCCTTAAAGAGTCACCTGGTTGAAAATGGCAGCTTTATTCATCTATGCACAATAAGAAGACTCATACTGAGTATTACAACTAATGTTCATTTTTTCATAAATTAAAAGGTACTACCTCACCAATTTACCACTTCAGTTTACAGTTCACTAAACTTGATGCAGATATAAAAGCTGTATCTGATTGAATCATCTATTGAATAAAATTAATGAAATTAATTTCACACACACCCTGGCACTGCTTTAGCTTTAAAATTTAATGCTCAGTCCCACATACGAATTCTTTTTACATTAATTTTTTTGTTGTATATGATAAAAAAAAATCTCTGAAGGCTTTTGGAAAGGAGAATTTTCAGAACTGATTGCAGTTCTTATGAAAGGCTGTATAGTAAGTGATCTGAAGTCCTTTTTCCAGATTCCCTTCAAAAATCAAGTGCAGTGTGGGGGCATGAAAGCACCAGCTCCCTGTGCACATGTTTCCATGTTTCACAGTATTCTTTTGCTGCATCTCTAGCCATCAACTGGAGTACCACATCTAGGCATGGGATAATATCTGGCTTCATCTCCATGCACATTCTTGTCCTCTTTGCTTGTAAAGCCAGAAAGGTTATAAATAGTGATAAGGAGTACGCGTGGACACCTGTGGGGTTAAGACCTCAGATTATTTCACAGGTTGCTGAACAGCTGCCTAAAATATCTTTTCTGTCTCCCACTCTTTTTTCTCATTCACTCTCCCAGAAATTTACACAGAAGATATGAGCTTAAGCAGGCAGTCTAGAGGAGATCTGAATCTTAATAAGCAAGAAGCAGCACTGCTTTTCCTGAAGTAGATCAATCTGTGAAGACAAGATTTTTCTCTCTGGTTAGGAAAGCATATGGAGAAGCCACTACATTGGTTAAGGGCTGAAGGAAAAGGATGCTTTGCAAATAGCATATTTAGCGTATCACAATGGCAATGTTTCCAAGGGCAATGTGAAATCAGTATCTCTGACAGCTGATACTGTCCGTGCTCTTGAAAGCTAAAAGATTCCCTTGCAAGGGGATGCTTTGCAGCTGTATTTTGTCCATCTTTCCCAAAGCTCCCGAGACCCTCCAAAGATCTCCATGTAGCAACCTGTTCTCAGTCGCCCCACCAATGTGTCACATTACTCAACATGCAGCATGTTTTTTGGGCTAAGGCTCAGAGGAGTGTGCAAAGTGGCAAGTAAGCCATGTAAACTGGACAAAAGTGGATGTTGAATCACGAGTTCTCCAGGGGCATGAAGCAATTTAATCTGTCTAAGGAAGCCTGCTGCAGAAAGCAAATTTAAAAGGAGAGAGTCACACACAGATGGGGGAGTGCAAGCAAAGCAGTTCTCTGACTGGAGAGCATCTGGCATACCATTAAGCTACACTTAAATAACTAACAAGCTAAACAAAAGTTTTAAGTAGTGCATGATGTGTGTCTTTTGGAAGGACCTGAAATGTGACAGCTGAAGACAAGTCACAGGATGTTTAACTACTGGAGATCCAAAGCTGTCAAAACAGATGCTTAACTGTAGCTAGAACCAGAGGAAAACAAAAAAAAAAGAGCATAGAGGTTGTTCAAGTGAAAATGATGGATACGATGCAAAAGTGAGCCTGCTAATGTAAAGACAGAAAAATAATTCATGTATTGCAAACTACAGCACTTAAAGGAAAGCAAGAAGGCTGAGTAACCAAGCTTTATTTCATTATCTCTTACCAGGCTTTGAATTTTACCCCTCTTTAAGACCAGATGCAACTCTGCTTATCCACTACGAGATAATTTTGCCTCTGCGTGTGAAAGTTGGACAGTTATCCCACAATAACTAACTCTGTGTCAAGTTTTACCCCCGCTGGCAGCTCAGGCCCCCACCCCCCCAGCCACTCACTCATTCCCCAGTGGGATGGGAGAGAGAATTGGAAGGGTAAATGTGAGAAAACGCCTGGGTTGAGATCAAGACAGTTTAACAGGTAAAGTAAAAGCCGTGCATGTAAGCAAAGAAAATAAGGAATCCATTCCCTGCTTCCTATCGGCAGGTGGGGTTCAGCCATCTGCAGGGCTCCACCATGTGTAGCAGTGACTTGGGAAGACAAACGACAGCATTCTGAATGACATACCACGCCACACACCCCCCTTATTCTTCCCCCACTTTACACACTGAGCATGATGCCATATGGTGTGGAATATCCCTGTGGTCAGTTGGGGTCAGCTGTCCCAGCTGTGTCCCCTCCCAACCTCTTGTGCACCCCCAGCCACTCGCTGGTGGGGTGAGAGGCAGAACAGGCCTTGACTCTGTGTAAGCACTGCTCAGCAGTAACTAAAACATCCATGTGGCACCATCACTATTTCCAGCACAAACCCAAAACACAGCCCCACACCAGCTACTGTGAAAAAAAATTGACTCTATCCCAGCCAAAACCAGCAAAGTCTGCAGTCGTTTACATAGAAGAAGTGATGTTTATGTTACCTTTTAGAAACAGAGAGGTAAACAGCTTTCATGCAGCTCTGGAGTCCTTAGCAATCCTGCATCTCATATCCCGAGGAATGAGTCTCTCTGATTTCTTTTGTAATTTGTTACAAAAAAATCTACCATATTTCTTTTTTTCTAGCATCTTCTACATTTACTTTCATTACCTTGTAAAATACAGCTACAAAAGGAGGTGTGATCCTCTTTCATGCACTACTGAATTAGGAGGAATTTGGCTCAGAGGTTGATCAGCATACTACAAGTGATCAAAAGAAAGTCTGATACCACTACAATTAATGCTAATTATAAGAAACAAAACAAAACAAAGCAAAAAAAAGAAAAAAAGCTCACACTCAGATGAAAATAATTTGTAACTAGATGTAGCTGTGCACTTGAAAAAGAGGTGCAGATAATGTGTTTCAGGGTATTGCCAAGACGTAAAAGATTATTTCCCTGCTGCTTACATTATTTTAAATATAACACAATTCTTAATACAAACTTTTGGACAGAAAGAATCTTTGAGTGTAGCCTGTATTTGATTTTCACCCATATTAAGCAGACTAGTTCATGGTTGGCTAAAGACCATCACCCCAAAATACAACTGCTCTTAATTTGAAGGTGTTCCATCCTTGACTTTGCTGATTTCTGTTCACTTCCCCAGTAGTTAACAACAGCTAAATAAATCTAATAATAAAAAAAAAGCCTGCCTAATACTCATTTTGAGCTTGTCTTGTTGAGTTTCCAGCTGCTATTTCTTGTTGTGTTTTTCTCTGCTAAATTAAGGAGCTCTTTTGTATCCATTTGTTCTTACCATGGCACATTTATACACTAATCAAGTAACTTCTCAGTCTGCTATAGTATAAAGAACAACTTGATCTGCAAATGTCTCATTATACAGCTTTTTCTCTTCCCCTTGAGTAACTAGTATTGCTTTCTTCCTCAATTTTTAATATTCTTTTTAAAAGTATGAAATGGAAACAATTTTCAGGTTTTGACTGTTGTACTCACACAGAAAATTACCTTGCTGCTTCCATATATTCTTATTCCCATACGTCCAAGGTACATGTTAACTTCCCTGCCATTGTAGGGACCTTCACACAGACGCCTTGCCAGCCGACAGTCTTGGCTCCTGGGTCACTCCCAGAGGGCTGTTAATGCCAGTGAAATGCAAGGGACTTATGGACTCACCTATTTCATCAATCTTGGATATCGCTAAGCTGTACCTTGGGATCCTCCTCCATCTGAGCTACAGGAATAAAAGAAAACCACATAAATGTACACAGCCACTTTTTAACGGATGGGTATACCCACTGTCCTTCTAGCAAGTTCCCAGAATAGCCCTATTTCGGGATCTGGGAAACATACCCAGTCCCTAACCTTTTAAGCAGCTCACTCTATTACCTGTCAGCTATCTAGTAAGTAAGTCTTGTGCAACACGGGCATAAACACCATGCTAATGGTATAGTTACACAAACATTTCTCTGGCAGCAAAGCTGGGTCAAGAAGTTCCTCCACTGCTTGGTCCAGCTCCAGCTTTAGCTTCACTGCATGAGCCCAACTGCCTGAGGTGCTGCATTCTCAGTGAAAGCGTTGAAGTTATCAGGGTAAAAAACAAAACAGAAAAACCTCTTCCATTGCAGTCTCCAGCAAGGAAGAGGGGGTGGAGAGGGCAGGCAGAACAGAAATAGAAATCTGGAGAAGCTTTTCAAAGTATAAAAATAGAAGAGGGCAGAAAATACTTAAGAACTGACACTCGGTGTTGTGCATAGAGGAGCATATATCAACAGAAGAAACCATTTGCCTACCTGTGTTAAAGCAGTCAGAAGCCCTGCCAGAGACAGCCTTGAAGACAATGCACGTTCAAACTGTTGCAAAACTACAACTTAACGTTCAGGGCAATTCAGTTTGAGATTTGGCTTCTCAGCAAAAGAGGAAATAATTGTAGTTATAGGATGACAGCATGACTGAATTATTAGGGCAACAACCTGAATCAGCTAATAGCTCCCGACCAGTTCCTGCAGACACCACCATCTCTGCTGGCACAAGACAACCAGGAACGACCAATGACAAAACCATCGAGTGGGGTGACAACTTCACTGCACTGAATCTCCTACATAGGGGGTCACTTTCAGAAGTCAAATGGACTTAGCTCAATTTAAAGTAGTGAAAGTGAACTGAATTATGAATCCTTGAATGCAGACTAAATCCCCAGATGTTTTTCATCCTGTTTACAAGACTAAAGGAGTCCTCAACTCTTTCATTTCATGCAGCCGCATCAAAATTCCCTGCTGCACTGATCAAGTTAAGGTCAAAGATTTGTGACCCCACCGCTCTGCAACTTACTAGAAATTTGCTTAATATTTATCAGAAACTTATTCATGGCAATTTATTCCAATTTATCCTCATAACAACACTGTCCTTTGGGTTAAATGGCTCTTCTCCTGTTCTGCTCCATGTATTCTAGGCAATATCTTCTTGCAGCCATCATTTTGCTAGATGAATGAGCCAAACTTTCAATTTTTCTTTCAAAAAGAAATTGAGAAAGTTAGAGTTCAGCTTCCTTGGGCCAGAACTGCACACTGTATTTCAGACATTATTTCGCTGTTGCCCTGGGTGAGGAAATCCATTTTTAAAATTAACTTAGATTTATGCATTTAATTTTTACTTTTATTATCTATACCAAGAAGCTTAAAAAATATTGAGATAATTTTTTTAACTCATACCTCAGTATTTTAACACAAACCCGGGAAAATTAAGATTTGAGAATGTTTTCTCTCATGCTGCATTCTAAGGCAACTCGGTCTGAATTGGAGACTAATGAAAATCTCTCTATACATACTGTTACGTAAGGATCAAATAATTCACAACACATACCTTAAAAAATATAATTTACAAAGAAATAACATGCTGCCTAGTCTCAATAACGTTTTCTAAACATCCTATTTGAGGTTATGGGTAGGTTATAAAGATTGTATCTGTTATCCAGAAATTGAAAACCTGTGCTAAAAATCATAATGATTATGGAATATAAGACACTATGGAACACAAGACAGTGTAGCAGTCATTAAAGTGTACTTAATTTTATTTCTGTATTTAATTATTCCTTTTCCAGATTTTTACAACACTCTCCAATTGCTGATGCTTTTCCCATTAAAGTGATAAAACAAATCAACTGTTACTACTTTAAATGTCATTAAGTAGCCCCAGGATGGTGCCAACAGTTATGCAAAGCTTAACAGCTAGAATGTATTTATCTGCTTGGTTTCCTGACAGCTATGAATGTACCCTGCACCTGCCATCTAACCAACAATCTTCAGACTATTTTCAATGGAACAGGGCTTTACAATTTTGGTGAATGTTTTGTTTTGTTTTGTTAGGGTTTTTTGTTTGTTCTGGTTATGTTCTGCTGTTTTGTTTTAAAGTAAGACCTCTGGCTTCATATGACATATGGGGGGAGGAGGAAGTGTGCTTATGTGTGCATCTTCAGCTCATATAACAACTTGTGAAAAAGCAGGTCTGTCTTAAGAAAGAGCGAGCGCTACTCTGATTTATACCACTATGAACTTAGAATGACTAGAGACAAAGTTGTTGGATAAAAAAACCCATGTACCAGTTCAGCTGAACATTAATTCCATTCCTATGTGACTGAATGTTCACTTTTTGCAATTTGAGGTGTTAAATCCCTGGGCTTCCATTTTAAAATTGGCAGAGAAACTTTTGTTCATGACCACAATATTTTACAAATATTGGTTGTCAAAATATGTCTGTGTAAAACTTACTACCCCATCACCACACAAATATTTTTCTCACTCAAACAGAGGAAATTCAGGCAGTTTCTTGTTCAAACCAAGCTCTAAGAGAGGCAGGAAAAGACTCTTGAAGTCTTTTCTGCTGTGGAACCACCTCCTCAGAATGAACTCCATCACATGTTGCCTATATGCAAGCAAAGTTGAAGTTTAAACAACTTTCTTAACTTCAAATTCTTAGGAGTTCAATTGTCTGAGGGGCTGCTGGGGCTCTTGACTTACCTGTAGGAACAGATATCTTCAGTCGTGTAAGTCAGTCAAGGGGAAAGAAAAATAAAAAGGCATGTTCTCACGAGCTACTCTGTGAGGATTTATACTTGCACTCCATTGTCTTACCCTCAGCTCTGAGTGCATTCACTTTTACAGTATAGTTGAATAAGACTTGGCAGTTAAAATATCTTCATTAAAATTAATATCACATCTTCATAAAAATTAATTTTTTGGTTGCTTCTCCCATCTTCTTGAACCAGATTTGGCCTGCTGGAAAGGTAATAAGAATGCTCTTTCATATTGAGCTATCTGCACATGGCATTGAAATTCAGCTTTGTGAGCATCCTGAAAAAGAAAAGCTATGTATTTCATTTTATTTTTAAAACACAGCATGTCAAAATGAACCATGTAGAATAGCAGGGATTCATTTCTTCATGCCTGACAGTAGTCACTAACTTTGTTTCATTTCTATTCATAACAGGAGCTCTATTTTTCACAATGGCAAACTTACTTTTCTACTTATTAGATGCTCTAAATAGAGCACCGGAACACCAGAAGTCAATTAATAACATTGTCCTGGTTTGCAGCTGGGTTGAAGCTGCAGGGCCCAATTTTGGTTGCCCTCCACACATGCAACTCTCTTACAAGTTAATGCAAGCTTTGATATGAGAATTGAGATAAGATACTGGACCAATGCACAGTTTACTACACTTCAAAGAGTAGCATTTCAGCTAAGGGAACAGAGAAAATATGCCTACTCCAAACACAGTAGTAGTCTTCCATTTGGTGGACCCGAACTTTCACATCATTACTCAGAAGAAAATGTTAGCTATCCTTAGTGAAAAGAAAATAGTATAGTTGCAACCCCAAATATCTGTGGTTTCTAGGATACTTAGAGAACATAGCCAGCTGTGGGCAGCACTAATACTATATTTCTTCCAAAAAGTGAGTGTACTTGTCATATATAGAGAGATACAGATCTGTATATGTATGTGTGTGTGCATATATATATATTTGAAATAAATATTTTTAAAAAATATAAAAAGGTTTCCCCCTCCCCCTTATAGCAGGACAAAGATTGTGTAAACTGCTCCCTGTGCCATCAACTGTGGCTGGAGAACAGGAATGCTGCTGACAGCAGTTGCTATTCTTTTGATACACCAGATACATGCTTCACATTCCCATGGCAGCTGACACCACAATTAGTCCTTGTATGGCTGAAAGGGAGTGAGGAAGGAGGGAGTTCTTCTGGAGAACATTTGGTTTCCATGGATAAGCCTAGTTTCTTCTATAGCAGTACTTTCATGAAGTCTTTGTACTCTACTTTATTAAAGGTAAAAAATTAAGTATGAATGGAATTAAAAATTTCTGAGATAGGAACACTTAATGAGTTTAATTTTTAATGCATGTTGTGAAACTTCATGCCAGTGAAACTGGGGTGGAGAAGAAACAACTTTTTCTCAGAGTCAAGTTATCTAGTACATAAATGAAATCTACTGGAAACTTTTGCCTAGTAAGTATTTTTGCTTTCGTTTTACACTTACCTTGTCTGAAAATTATTTCTGACTGAGGATAATGCAGAAGGCTTCATTTTCACTAAACGGTTGACTTGGTTTACAACCACACGTGGCAGCAGAATTTGTGTAAAGAAACAATGGATGTTGATTACTAATAGAACTTAACACGTATTGTAATCTTAACATAAAATCATTCCAGTGATCACAACAATTTCATCTCCAATATCCCAAAACAATTCAAGGTTCTGTCTGGTCTCCAGTAATAAGATTTGAAAATTATGCCCTTAACAAAAGTGCTCTGTAGACTTTAAATAGTGATATGAATATATATATTTAGACAGATCACAAACTAGTTCAAAAGTCCTATGCTACAGACAGAGATACACGTAAATTAATGTGGGATTTTTAAAGTAGATAAAAGTTACATGTTAGCACACCTTTGAGTATTTCTACTGTGTCATGATGAATGGACAATTTGTGCCCAGAGGTCAGCATCTTTTCCATTCACCGCAGTTGAAACAGCCATTGAGTAGGCTGATGAAGAGCCGCCAAGACTGTTGTTTCCCCTGCAGGCTACATAATTTTTGCCTTTTTCAGAAGCCAAAAGGGAAGGCAGTGCAATCTATTGGTTTGCCTCCAGCTCAGAGCTCAAGCATAGGGGGTTTAATGATTTGTGTGCATTATGGAACAGCTTCACCATTGATATGTTTTAAATAAAAGTCATGTTCTGTTTCCCTGACTTAACTCATAATTTGATTATCCAAATCCAGATTTCCCAGGGGCTCTTTTAAGACATTCCAAACAAACATTTCACTCCTTTTCCTCTTATGCCTGCATTTCTCATGCTATCCTATCCAAGACTGACATTTGGTGTGAGAACAACCAGAAAGTACCTTTCTGTCTGAGCAAAGAAAATATTTCTGCAGAATCCTTACCTTTCCATTGCAAACACAGACGCTGTTATGCTGTGAATAATAACATGCAGCTTTTAAATAATTTGATCTTCTGTTTTTACATTTTGTGTTTTTAGGGCTGGAGGATAAACTGGGACAAAATTAACATTTATTTCCCTTTCTTCTCATTTGTACCCTTTCTACTGACCATGAAAAAGAACCACATCTGAAAAATCGCGTGTAGGTTATATTACTTCTTATTTGAATTCTTACATGGAACAGGATCAGAATCTCCTGGGCTCTCCTTAAGAGCTATGTTTATCTCTACACTCAAATACGGAAATTCACAGTAAAAACTAGATTTTGCATTCTATTCTCTTTTCTCTATCCCTTCAATATTAATATATTAAACAGATATTACTATTGAGTTAGTATAATCAAATGGGTAGAATTGTAGGTTACACATGAGCAATTTTGCATCAGATCACAGTTGTGCCACACTGGCAGCACACTCCACCACTGACTAGTTTCTTCCAGGGGAGCATTTTCCACCAAGAGTTCTTTCTACCTGAGTATCTTAAGGTACTTCACAGACATGAAGCCAGTCCGTGCTCTGCTCCTCCGTATTTGAAACTTGCTTTTCCTTGAAAGAAGGTTGAAAGAATTGTATAAGTAAACTAAAAAGGATTTTCAGAAACACTGTATATGAGCGTAGAAAAGTCAGAGCGCAACTGACCTGCCTAGAAAAGCCTTCATAGTCCCCTACTCCAGGAGCAAATCCTCCTGTATAACTGCTACTGAGAACATGCCAGGCTCCCCAGGGTGAACAGCAGAACTGGTGTGTGTTTTACCTGTGGAAAGAAGGTCCATTGGGTGAGGAAGCAGTGAGACCTGCCCAGAGACACTGGCCAAGCGAAGCCCGCATCTCCTCAGAGAGCTCTCACTAGAGGGAGCACACACACCGCTGCCTCCCCTTGCTATCGCTGCAATCTGCTCAAGGAGACCGGCTTGAAATTTTCAAGTCTCCTCGACCACTGAAAGCGAAATGAAAATAATAAATCCTAATGAATAGACATAAAAATCACCATTGCAATTTTCTGGGGAGGGTTTTCCTTTAAAGAAATGTAGTTTTAGAAGCAAGCCAGATTGTTCTGATGGGAAAAATACAGTACTAATAAAAAGATGAACTTGCTAATGAATAAATCCCATCTCCCTTTTCAGAAACACAAAGGTAGTTTTTCCAGCCCTTCCCATTTTCAACAGTTGCACTGGGATAATAAAATTATCTTGTTACCATATGGTCTGAGCAAAGAAGAGGAACCAGGCAATCGACAGAGCAAAAAATGAAGACTTGTTTTTTTCTCCCACTTTTCATCATCAGTTTATCTTCCTAATCCTGTGTTGCTGATAGATTCTGGTGTAAACAGTTACATAGCCAAATCATTAAATACCATCACCAGGGCCTGATGGGCAGCAGCAGATCTTCAGGAAATGACTGCTGCAAGCTGAGACTGAACTCATGAAAAGAGGAGGCTGTACTATGGAACTACTCTCTGCTTCACTGGTATCCACCTTTCCAAAGCAGACCAGTGATGCACCTCCACGCAAATTTTTCAGAGATGTATGCCAATGGGTTATTGATTTAAAAAAGAAAGACCTTGTGCATTTGCCTTACCTTATCAACTAGGATCTTTGCATAATGAGCACACAAATCACCCAAGCCTGATGCTAATGGCAGTTCTCTGTGGTCTAAAATGACCCTTTGAGGAAGAAGACCGGCACCAACTCCTCCAGTTTGCATATTTCCACATCCAGCCTCTCCATTTCCTCTGCCCAGCTGCAGATGCTCTGGATAGTGCCTTCAGTCTGCCTGCTGATTGTCTGCACCTGAAAAAACTGTTGCATGTCCCAGGCTGCTTCTGGCTTCTTTCCTGCCTACTTTTCTTTTGTAATATTCTTCTGGGGGGGAGGGGGTTATTTTGGTTTTGTTCTCTCCCCTACCCCTTGCTTTTCCTTTTCACCTAGTTATGTAAAAAGAATACAAATGTCCTTCTACACCCATTTACAATTCCCTGGTGAAATTACCCTTGATTCTCACAGTACTCTGAATTCTTCACAGGCTGTTCGCATTTGCTGCCTGTTTCACTTGCACAGTTCATCAGGCACTGCTACATGAAGGAATTTCTCTTCTAATCCTTATGTGGTGTGTATCCCACTCCTATCTCAAATCAGATAGATGACAGGTCTCCTCAGGAGAAAGGCCAAAGTCACGGTTAGTCACTCTTGCAAGCACATACAAAGATGTGATGATCATTTCAGAAATGTCAGGAGGTTAATAGCAATGAGCTCTATTTAGGTAGGCATGTAAAAAAACATCACATGTTGTGAGTCCATATGGGTTGACAAAGGAAAAGAGAGAAGAAGAAAAGCCTTTGTAAAGGTCTAAAACCCTTTGTCCTGAAGAGTCACAGAGAAATATCAAGGCAGCCACCACAGCCTGCAAACCCCAGTAACTTGGCAGTATAAACCCAATGTTACCAAAGAGACAACCTTTAGAAAGATACTACTTGTAGCCCTCCCTAGCAGAGTGCACTATTCCAGTCCTGTCAGATTGCTGTAGGTCATGAGTGGAACACATTGAGAGTTTATTTCTCTGATAAAGGGAGTAAGTTGCTTTCTCTCCATCTGGATTAAAGGGATCTTTCAGCAGCTGCCATGAAATCCTGCTTGGTGGTGGTAACTGGGAATCTTTCCCTGCTGCTGCTCAGCAGGTCTAGCAGGCTCATGTTACATGCTTTTACAAATAGATAGAGATAACCAATTTATAAAACAAACAAACAAACATACCCTAGTCAGTATAAAAAAGACAGACAATGTTTTTCAGTACTGATGACAGTTATTTCTATGTGCATTTTCTCACCCTTTCTTTCAGTATTTCTTTGACATTTTTAAATTGTCTTTAGTGCCAAACCTTCATTCCAAATAGATCAATCCAAACTGAGAGTGATGTAAGAATCAATATGGCTTGGGAAGAATTAAACTCATTTCTCTCTTGAGTCTCTTGAAGGCTCTTAAAGTGGCAAATATTTTTCCCATTAACTGTACCATAGGCACCCTACTAAATAGCTGGAAGATGTTTCTTAATTTTTTAAAGCATTGCTCTGAATTAGTGAAAGATTAATCTTTGAAGAGTATTGGCTGCTGAGGAAACCTGACAAACCATCTACACAGACACAACACAGGAATCTGTGAGGCATCTTATTCGAGGAATTCTTGATCTTCCACTTCTAGCATTGTGTACTCCAAGAGCTGACAAATAAGAAGCCTTTCTGTGGCAAAGATCTCACTTTTACCACCGCTGCAGGGGAAACAAAATGACCTTCTAAATCACGACAAAAGCAAATCATTAAATAATGAAAGGGAATTGCTCAAGCTTTTCCTGAAATTCTTTGCCTGCTGCTTTAGCACTCGCACTGTTCTTGTCAGTTTTGATAACTGCAGAAATATTTGTGTCAAGCACATCAGCTACTGAGTTGGCAGCATTGTTTGCTGAGACTTTTCTGGTGATTCCCCTTTGAAAGTATGACAATTTATTACAAGCCAAGAAGAGAGCATGTGAGACATCAGTATGATTTTGAATTGGAAAAAAATTGGATAAGAAAGCCTAAGATGACACAACAGAATTTAGTCTTTATGAAAAGATGGACTGAATAGTCATATGGTAGTACTTAAAGACTACATTTGAGGAAAGATTATATAGTAGGAAAAATCTTTGTCTGTCATAATGAACTTTTGAATCAAAGCTAATTGAGAAATTGAACAGGAGAATCCAAAGAAATCAGTGAAGATTTTTATTTAAAAAATAACCAGTAATCAGCCACAATCAGAGGCCACAACCTCAAAAGGGAAATAGAAGCTTTTTCTCCATCATGCACAACTCAGTTCCCAGCAATGAAATAATGTAATACTTACTTATACCCTTTGCAAGGTTTTTCCAGGCAAAACATCAAGCACATCCGGCCTCAGCTCTGCAGACTGTTACAGGGTTCTCTGTTTCTCTAATAAGGTGTACCTTATTGAGCAACTTTCACTCCATCAAACTTCTGCACCAAGTCCAATTCAGTCAATGGTGAAATTGTACAAACCCTTTGAAATGGAAGGGCTCATATAGCCACAACTCATCTGTTGTTTCCTCTCCTCATCTGAAGATGGATATTGACCTTGCCATTCCTGTATGTGAGGTATTTGATAATAAACCTTTAAAAAACACCATAAGTACCACTTTGATTGAGAGCAAAGTTTGTTCATGTTGGAAGGGAGATGAGAGGAGAAATACCTTTGGAAGTTATTTTGCTCCCAGTCCATTAGTAAAAGGTCTGGATAATCTACCACATGAGCACTATTTGGGCCACTGAAATGCCTTTAATTACAGCTCTCATAATTGGAGTTACTGCTATAATAAGCAAAATCTTGATACAGATTGCTTGAAAAAAATGAAGGCGCTATTAAAATTTAAGTTATAGTAGCCGGTTTTATTCCTTTAAGGACATTTTTTTCAGACTGATTTTATGCAGTGATGTTATGTTTTCGGTAAAGGAATGGCTCTTTCTTGGGCTAATAATGCTCTGATAGGTGTAGAGAAGGTACCACTTTGCTAAATTTGGATATGGGCAGCTGTCCATTACTGTCTGTCTCGGTCTCTTCTTTTGCATTCAAGATGGTTGGTCTGGTAGTGTTCCAGCTGTTTTTGCACAGTGTATGATGCTTGGCTATGTGCTTTATTAAATTCAGAATAAACTAGCCCATTGAAGTCGCTTCCACAAAATGCTCCCCTGAGTCAGAGAGAGACACCGCTATCACATCTGTCCAACTAAAGACATTTCCAATCTCACTCTACAATTTCTGCCCCTCTGTTGGAGTTTATTGCGCTGAAAGACATCAACATTAAGTTAAAAGAAGCAGAAAGGAAAATCCCTTATCTCAGAAATGCCTTTGGGGCTGGCTAAATGAGTATAGGAAGGAGGGGAGAAATAGAGCTGGTCAGTAAGTTTGTGATAAATAGACTTCATCAAGGAGAAACTTTCATAGTAAAGGGACCATATTTCCAATGCCTGTGCATTTTTGTTTACTTTAAAGTATATATCTCCAATTTTCCAGTCCTAAAGTAAAAACTGGTTAAGACATTGACAGCATAAAAGTGAAAAGAAAATTCTCTTTTAAGTGGAGGAAATTGAACTGAAATATTAAAGTTTACTAAAATATAACTATTGGGTGATTAAGCATATCATTTTCTCCCTTCAAAATACATGCAAACATACAGTCTGTTTAAGAATAATTTCAAAGTTCTAAAGCTTGTCTTCCTCTCTGGTCAAATATCCAGTCTAAAAGTCTCTATACCTCCCTATGGTTCCTTAATAAAATAGATTAACCTTTGTTCTGAAGAAGAATGCTGTAAGGCTAAAGATAATTCAGCTTTGGTGTTATTCTGGGGAGCTCTCCACCTGCGTCAGCCATGGACAAGGAATACCTGCTGGTTAAGTATTAGCTTGAACCACTTGGTCAGTCATGATCAGTATTTAAAACATTGCAATAGATACAGTTTAAAACTACAGAGAAGGCAGAAAAACGCGACTCAAACTGCAAGTATATCTCATTGAATCCATTTACGTATTTAATAAGCACCTGTTCACAAAATCAAGCTCTTAAGAAAATCCGTGGCAAACAGAAGGATCTAAAAAAAAAAGGACAAAAATCTAAAAGAATAATTGAGCAGAAGGTAAAAAAATAGTTGCCATAATGTTAGTCAGAAACCATGAATATTACCTACTTGAAAATTCAGTTTGGCAAATTTTTGTGCAAAATTAAACTTTTCTAGATCCCAGACCAGCAAACATAAGACATCTTAATCATTTATCTGACTGTAAACTGCCAGCTTTTAATAGGAGACTGGAGACTTTAGCTACAAATTGTGCTGAAAACCCAACATTTTTAGGCAAATAGAGTTTAAAGTGCTCCCCTGGAACACATAAAACCTTTAAAACTCTTTTCCCCTATCTATCAGTATAGTGTTATGTACTGAAAAACCAGGAGCGCCTAAGCTAATCTGAATGTGCAATATAATTAAATCTACAATTCTGGCCTACACAAATCCAACAATTCAGCTGTACAAGCACCTGTGCTGAATCCAGTAGAAATCAACAGACTAGCTTGCAAGAAGATATTTTACACAGATCTCTTTAAACTGCCTTACACATCTGGACACTGCACTTACAGCGATGTGTTTTCTATGTAAAACTTGGTAACAGATCTTCTCTGTGAATCTGGCAGACTCCTGGGATTTTGTGTACATTAATTTCCCATCTGTGTAACGGTACCAAGCCTGCAAGTTAAAGGATGAAGCATCCAGCTACTCTAGCAGAAATGACTGTGCCAGAAAAACAAAGAGCAAGCAAATCTGAAACTTCTCAAAATGTCTAGCTCTTAAAATTGAGGCAAGGGCAGGGAGCCATGAGCCATGCACCACATTTTCTAATTTGTGCTTTTCTGAGGCTCAGAGAGTTAATTTGGTGGCTGACAGGTGCCCACTCAGACAGCTTAGACTCCACAGCCACAGCCCCTCCCTGGGGAAGTATTTAGTAGGAACACGTCAGTGGTAGTAGTCAGACATCATCGGATCACAGCAATACCTAGATACCAGAAAAGGGATTTTAGGAAGTGGTAATTTGCTGCTGCAAAAGCAATAATCACAAGCAGAGCTTCCCTGGGAACGTTTATTGACCTTGACTGTATTATCTGTCTGGTGACAGTAACAGCCACTTTGGAGAATCATAAAACCAGACAACAAATCCTGTCCTAGAAGAACTCTCTAAATGAAGGTTGTATAAAGAAGACGACTGCATCACAATCAGTCTGGCCATTTTCAGTTGTGGCAGGGTTTGCAGCACCAGTCTCTTCACTGCAGGGTTCTGTGTGACTGCACTTTTCTTGCTTCCATACACTGTCCCTGGTTTTCCTCCCCTCTGCTGGTGGCGCTCAACTTACCTGTCCTGCAAACGCTGTTGCGTTTCCCTTCCTCATCCCTCCCTCCTCAGCTGTTACTTGCTGCTGTGACTTTTTCTCCACTAATTTCCTGAAAAGCAGTCCGTGAAGGATGTCAATCGTGTATGTAGCTATAGGTTTTTTTCATTATATATGAAGACTAATTTGACAGGCACATATTTTCACCAATACTCTTTGTAAACCACTGCTATCCACTTCCCTCCTTTGTCACTTAGCTCAGGCATTTTACTTTGTCACTTCGACTTGCTGCCATTGCATCTGCTTAGGCTGTGAGCACTTCAGAATAAGAGCCTTGTTTTTCTGTACAGCCAGACACTTATTAAGCGTAAGCTTTTGTAAAATAATGAAGATTTTTCTCAAGTCTCTGTTAATACATTGGTGATTTCAAAGCAGTTCCAAACGGACAGGCAGAGACATAAATGCCTGGCAGAAATTGGTGCTCTAAGCAAGGAGGTCAGGGTCTGAAAAGGCCCTAAAGACTACCCATTTTGATGCATTTGAGAACAGCCAGCATGAAATTGGTTCCATTCTCTTTTAAAGGATTGAAAAAGGCACCTAACAGCAGCCAAACTCTGCTTCCCATGGAAGTCAAAAGCTTTGCCATTCACATTAATGCAAACAAGTGGACAAATGCCAAGTGCTTTCCAAAGTTCTGTCCCATACACCTGGTTTATATTCAACATATGAATGTATGTATCTTAACGATTGCACTTCAGCCAACATTACTACTAAAACCGAAATAAAGCTGCAGAAGAGAACAATATTTTTCATTTAATTTTTATGTTTATTTATTAGCCATACAGTCTTCTAAGCATTGCAGTATTTCTCAGCATGAAATAAAATAAATAAAATCCATAAACATAAGAAAACACAAAAGCATAAAACAAATGAAACAAGCAAAAATACATTTTTATCTACTGCTGAAATCAGAATACCAACTCTACACATAGAGGAATTAGCACTGTAGTAGTGCTACATAAGCTAATTAAACTCACCTTGCTATTTGTTCTGCAGCCCCTCTTCTCTGGTATTCCAAGGACAATATAAATGTTCCTGAGATATGCATCAGAAGGCACATGTCCAAACCTACTCTGTGCTAGGAAACAAATGACTGTGAACTTGGTACCTGTATGTGTTGTTGAGTTAGCAGGAAAACAAGGTCTTATTAGCCCCACACATTCTCTATGTTTAACACAACATCAGCTGTCATATTTGCAGACCAGGCAGGCTTTTCATTAAAGGTAGGCAGAAAATGCTTCAGGGAAGTGTAGGCAACAGCAGCATTAACTGAAGTGGACAAAGAGGATGAGTGCTTATTGCGGGTATTACCTACCTGTTTCTTTCTTTCCAGTGTAACTTTTGCACTCAAGCTGCTCTAACTTTTGAAGTGAAGCATCATTCTCAGTGCTTCAGATTCACTAATATATTTTGGATGACAAAGAAATAAGAGGGCCCTCCCAAGCCAAGTTATACACCCAAA
Organism: Nestor notabilis; assembly: GCF_000696875.1. Lineage (NCBI taxonomy): Eukaryota > Metazoa > Chordata > Aves > Psittaciformes > Psittacidae > Nestor > Nestor notabilis. Next base: position 34,144 of record NW_009940536.1, read on the forward strand.
CACAACCCATTTCTGGCCTATTTCTAGAAATTTCTGCCTAGCCAATACACTGCTTAAGTGGCACTACTACATATTGAACTATGAAGAACCAAGGCAAAAGTGCAAGAGAGGTTTGAGTAGCAGAGATTAAAACAAAGTGTGGGCAGAAAATTCCATCCCAGGTGGTACTGGCATCTTGCAGTCAAATGGGGCTTCCAAGTTGAAAATGTCTGCTTTTCCAAGAGCATCCTAAATTGCAGACCACTTTAAAAGATACCTCAAGCTAGATACCCAGACATTTTTGAAAAGTGAGCTCTCAGCGTGAGGGGGCAGAAGCAGGTGGGCAAGGCAGGGGACAGGCAGTTGGTGGGTAGGTGTAAAACCTACCACCAGGACAGAGGAAGACATTTTCTGACACTCAGATGTCAGCTGTGCAGAACAAGGCTGGTTTTCTGATTTCCAGCAAGTGCCAGTACAACATCTAAAAAGGTGCTTCGTGACTATCTTCCCTTTCCTTAGCCTAAGCTTTCATGTGGCTGTGGTGCAACACTGTTTTTTTGCCACCTGTGAAGATACAGACATTGCCCTTTGACAGTATCTGCTGGGAGAATATGACCTACTCTCAACTAGTCTTTTCTAACAGGGTGAAAATGGCATGTTATGTAAAAGGTTTTCCCAGATTTATGCCTCAGTTTACCTAGAAGGACAAATACAATTGCCAGTCTCAGAGGCTTTTGGTGAAGGCTCACTGAGATGTTTCAACTGTACCCTGTTAAATTTCTAAGTACTCTTGTGAGACTACTACATAAACTTAAACTTGCCAGCTAGTTTTAGGGCATCAGTGAAGATATTCTGCCAGGAATTAAGTACAACATCAAGGACTAGGTTTAAATGAAAAGAGTTTGCTATAAAACATCAGCCCCAGCCTCACCCACAAAGACATGAAAATTACACTGAGCTTTTCTCCTGCTTAATCAGCTTATTTTTTCCCACATCAGACATCAATTAAAGAGCCATGATTTTATGAAAAGTGAAAAGGTTCAGGCAAGGCATATGACTGAGTTGCAGCACCTAATTCTCAAAAATTATTCTCAAAAATTTTCAAGACATGGGGGTTTTTTTGGCTTTTTTGTCTGGTGAAGCAACTGCTGAGGCAGGAGCAGGTTGCTCATCTTCTCCCCCAGTGACAGCGTGCCACAGTGATACCCTCCTCCCTGGCAGAGCTGGCAGGATTTGCTAGGCAGCATGGCACAGCTCCAGGTGCTGCTAGCCCTGCAGGTGAGCTGCTCCCCATCCCTTCCAATCCCTCCCTATTCCTTGCTGCTGGCTGACCTTCATACTCTTCTCCTCCTTCCTCTGTTAGCCAGTCTGGCCAGCTATTTCTCTCATCAATTTGTCCTCTTGGCTTTTTTTTTTCTTTTGGGAATATCTGTTAAAACTAACAAAAAACATTTGCAAAATAAATATGTTTTAGGACTGCCTAGTGCTTGATATAAAGTATCTCCCCTCCTCTCAATTAGATGTCCAAAAACTTTCTCATCTTACTGGACTCCCCTCTCCCAAGCACAGCCAGGCTTGCAGAAAGCACTGCTTTCAAATAAGCTTATTTACATGATTTCTAAACTAGCCAAAAGGAAGCAAACCTGCCTTGACCCACAGCTCCGTTGAGATTAATGGGCCACTGGGCCCATTAATGAGTTCATTTTTAGACCTTCAAAATCTTTCCACTCCTTTTGTCCTGGCCTTCCCACTGCTTAATTACAACTCCATACAGTCCGTCTTATTTTTTTGAATATCATTAATTTGCATTGTAAAAGACAAGTTTTAACTTTCGGAAGTATCTGTGGGCAGTCAGAAGAACCAGAGACCATGACAGTCTGTGAAAATTATCCTGGCTGTGGAGTATAGCACTTCACAGCCTACAGCCACGTGTGGCCGTGTATGGGAAGAAAAATTGGAGCAAGTGGACAATGGCCATGGACATGTAACTGCCCAAAGTTTAATGGGGCATAGAGTTAAAAGGCAGTTTGGTTTTTGTTTGTTTTCCTCTTGATTATAATGTCCCTTAATTGCTTCATTTCCCGAAAGTCTTAGGAAAGACTGGTATCCCAGGGAAACACACCAGTGAACAGAAGACAAAGACATAGCTAGCTAAAACCAGAAAGCTTTCCTTCAGATCCCCCAAAGCAGTTCTAAGTCTGCTGGGGAATAAGTAGCCAAGGAGAGTTTTTCAGCTGTCCTTACTACTGAAGTAGAAGTAGTGAAGCAAAAGTCCAAAATAAATGAAAAAGAAATAAAAAAGTACTTTATTTTAGGAACTGTTCATTCCTGATTTATCTGGAGATGATAAGGCATTTTCTGAGAGGTTAAGAATTATTAAGCTGTATGTGTGGTCAACCACTTACAAAAACTAACAACCCCTCTGTGTTTTTCCCATTTCCCCTATACTAGGAACCTACAAATAATTCAACATCCTCTTGATGCCTGGGATTGCCCTGGTGCAGTATTCAAAGCTCATGGTAGACTCAGATGAAGAGACATCACACACATGTATGTACATACAGGCTTTCAAACTTGGGCAGCATGGGTCAATGAAACTGAATAAAGACCAATTTTATTTCTTGATAACCCTTTAAATTATTGCATGTTTTAATGCTTGCAAGTGCTAAGGGAACATAAACCTAGCATCTTAAACTATTACCTTTTTAGTGGAGACAGAGCCTCACAGTCTGATTCTGGGGTACACTTTCATGATCAGTTAGATAATTTCTCTTCTTCAGAATTAGAAAATTTGAAGTTTAATGACCTGGCTAGCCCAAAATAAAAAATAGCTTAAGCATTAACAATGTATTAAAAAACTCTCACAAAGTTTTCAAAAACATTGACTTCTTACTAAAACATGTTTCCCAATATTTATACACATCTTAGTCAGACACAAAAGGCTTTGGCCAGATACATTTTCCTGTACTCTTCCTTCTTTTCACTCTCTGGACGCTGATGGGCCAGACCCCCTACCCCTCACCCTGCAATAGCATTGCTGTTTTAAGGTGTTACTGTTCCTCCCTCATGCTGCTTTTTACCACTCCGTCACCCGAACTGGCCTAAGAAAACTCAAGAGCACTCCTCAGTCACCCAAGCACAGAGCCATGCTCCCCACCTCACACCAGGTCTTTGGTGCTGAGCTGTCAGTCTTTGGCCACAGACTCTGCTGGGGGTACATCAGCCTCTGGCACAGGGTGCTACTATGCACCTGCAGAAACCCATCTTTCCCACCACTGCACATGCTTTGGCAGCATGCACCTTCCCTAAGCTCTAAAGAAGATCAAAACCTGTTCCCTGGTACTCAGAGACAGGGAAATTGGTCCATTTGTCAGCTGCTGTCAGAGACCTCTGCACGTTACCTTCAGGGTTTTAATTAGTTGTTCTCTATAAAGGCACAATTCCATTCCCAGTGTAATCACCAAGTGGCAAATATTTTGCCCAGGAGCTCATGTGCTAAATATTCCAGTAAAATCAAGTTCCTCCATTGAAATTTGGAGAGTCCATTCTTGACCTAAGAAAAACGGAATTTCCCAGGGAGTATCAAAGGGATAATGAAACAACCTGAGACCATAAAGCATACCTATTTTCATATGTCTCTAATCTAGTTGCAACCCTTAACACATTTACCTTTACTATGCTTACCATGTATTTGAGCCGCAAAGGATACAAAGCTTTTTTTTTGACATTCTTATTCATATGCCATTTGTGCTAATAAGGGGTTTGGGGTTTTTTTGCTCCTCACAGAGATCAGTTTCCCAATTGTTTTGAGTGGCAAAATTCCTATTTGTTTTGATCATTTGGTCTTTTATAGAAAAGAATCACTTTAATTCCAGGTGGATTTTACTTGGTTTACACCTTTCACCCCTGAACTTAGTGGTTTTGTCTCAGGGTTTAAGCCGCACTCAGATTTTCTATTTCACTGTGAAGTCATGTATCACAGTTTAGTAAGTCATTGTAAACTGCCATTTGCCTTTTGTATTTCAGAACCCTACACGGAATCTCCTGGTTAGCTAAACTTTGTTCAGTCTGCTTCTGAATTAGGAAGATGCAGATGTCAAGGAACAGGCGAATCACTCTCAGATTGCTCCATACAGCATTCCATCGGGAGTAGGGCGTCTCCCCTGAACAGTATGTTGGTTTGGGTGTGCTCCAAGACAACAGAAGAACCAGCATCATGGCTTACCCTGTAATATTGCAACACCACAGCTCTGCTAATGTGAGCTTCTCTTTGATGGTAGATGAGCTGCCTAAAGCATAGCTTTTCATCAACAGTAACCAAACTTGAGACAATCCATTGTCAGGATACCTCAGGTTTGATACCTAAAAGTGTTGAGGACATCAAAGTCCTGTTGACATTAAAGGTGAATCTACTCTTAACAGCATAGTTCTACATAACGGTAAAACACTCAGAGAACTCATTTTCTAAGTGTCTCAGATTTGGTACCCAAAATAAGTGGAAACTGGTGACTCCATATAGTGCCCTAGCTATGTGTCCGAGGAACAGGAATGACTGCACCCACAGCATGAGACTGCTGCTTCAGGAGAAAGAGTGAAGGGAGCACTCAGACATTTGCATGGGAAGCCATATTGCAGAGAGAGCATCTAACTGTTTTCTTAATCTTAATAACAAGCAACTAAATAGTGCAAATAGCAGAGAAGTTACTTGTACCCTGGACTCTATGCTAGGTCTGTCAGAATGACAGGACATTTTGGCATGATCTATTAAAATCCAGACAGCTTTTAAGGTGAGGTGGAAAGTTCAGCCTCTACAGAAAGCAATTGTTCTTTGTCACCAGAGAGCTCAGAAGGAAAAATTGTTACTCTTAGCTGAAAATTTGAGCTGAACTAGAATCATACCACCAGAAAGACTGTTTGCACAGTTCTGCTTTTATAGTTACTGTCTTTTGGTATTTGGATGAGAGAGTATTAATGTGCCATGGTGTACAGGAGCCCTCTCCAATTTATCCACTTGACTTCTCACATCTTTTCTTCCCATCTGAACTCTTGTAACATTCTTAATCAAAGGTCACAGGAGACACTGATACACAGACAAACTTTATATATAGCAAGGCAAGGTTACCACACCTGATAAATCCAGGCCCTCTCTAACACTTCAGAATCTCTCAGAAGAGAGCATCTGGACTTGGGGATGGTCTCAGCTGTTTTCAAGCCAATTCTTATATCTACATATATTCACACCCCTATAAATATATATATATATATACAGACACACTTACATATAAATTTATATGTATACATTTATACACATATTTCTGCATTTTAATTCAGTAGATTCTAAGAAGCCCACAGCTACTTACCAGTTCATTTTTTCAAGTAACTAAAATCTAGCATTGAAAAGGGAAAAAATAAAATTAATGTTTCCCATTTCCAATCCAAATGAAAAAAAAAATCCCTCCCTTTTACATTGAAAAACTGCATAATTCATTTTCAAAACAAAAAACTTTTCAAGTGTGTTTTGAAATGTTCATGGGAAAGACATCGTATTTCATTCTCCTCTAGCTTTTTCTGTCTTGCTCAATATGACAAAAGTCACCAGCAAAAGAACAGGAATGAAATGTTCTCTCTTGGAGGATAAATGCTCTAACATCATCGCTGTGAGCCATCTGCCATGCATTTTTAAGCATCTTGCCCCTAACATCAGTATTAAGTGGCTGCAGGAAGAATCTTTCAGGAAGCACTCAGCATCCCAGGCTTTTATCAACAGATTGGACCACTTCTGGAAAATACAACACTAACAGCCCCACGCTGGGGTGAATCTAGTGACAATGGCTATGCATTTTGGAAAAGGGTCATCAACAGGCGTGGGGTTTTTTATAATGGTGCTGGCTGTGGCTTTCGATTGTGTTTAGCATGTGAATATGTTACATTTACTACCTGAGGGTTTAAAAAGAATTTTAGCCTTAAGGGAAATATTTAACTGATAGAGAAAACGAGGCACAGAAAAGGACAAAGAATCCCTCCAGCTTGCTTGCCTGTTTCTGGTAGACCTGCAGAGAGAGAATAAGGCACACAGGACTATTTCCTTCATTTCCATGTACTGCATGGTTCAGTACATAACCTCCCCTTCAGCCTCCACTGAAAGAGTCACATGTTGCTCCCAAAAGCTGAGGTTAATGGCATTACTAGCATAAAGAGATTGCGCTAGTACTAAAAACCCTCTACACACTACAAAAACCTCTCACAAATGGTAAAACAAAACTCTCTCTAGCTGAAACAGATAAATAATGGGGAAAATAAGCCATTTCAGATAAAAATTCTTACAATGCTATGTCATCAAGAAAAGTAATAAAAAGCTTAAGAATATGAAGTAGCCTTTCAAGTCTTTTTCATGCACAGCTCCCCTGCTGCAGCCATTCTCATTAAATGTAAGCTTTTTCATAGGTTGTGTGTTGTTTTAAATTTTTTTAAGGCATTTCTGGTATATTTATTCCAGAGAAGAATATTTATCTTTCTGTGTAACAGTATCTTTTTTGCTTCTGTGTCCTCTATTGCTTTCCCAATGCTTCATTTTCCCCTCATATTTGTTCTTTTCTTCCCCCCTCCATCCTTTGTTTTTGGGCTTATTCTGGTTTGAATTATTAAAAAAAAAATTGATAAATCCTGTTCAATGTTGTTATAAAAATGTTTCATCTTATATTCTGAAGCGTTGGCCCTATTGTAGCTGAGGGCTCTTTTCAGACCTATGTGGTGAATTTCTTCAAATTTGACCTTCTGTCTCATATGCATCCTTTTAATAACATGATATTAAAGCAGAAAAGACATCAAGATCCACTCTGGGATGCAGAAAATATCATAACCTTACAAAGTGAGTTTCTTTCAATTGCCTTTGACTATGTGTGATTTGGGGGACACTTCTTCCTCCACGGGATTATTGAGTGTTGCATGGATTCTCATGTCATACATATGCTTCTATAGACACAAAATATATAACGATATTGAGACTCACATAAAGCATATGATAAACCTCTGACATACTAACAGCTGAGTTGCTGAGTTCATTTGTACCCTGTCAGAGAAAAATATTGTTTCATAAGCACATGCAAAGGTTCATACAGAGGGACGTTTCATCCTGGGAAGTTATCTGTCTGAGACACAAGTGGTTTAGTTCCTTCTTTTCAATATTTGCCCCCATTCCCAGCAAAAAATGTTTTTACTCAGAAGGATAACCTACCTATGCTGTGGTAAATAATCTGCCTTCTGAGCATGAAGGAGTTTTCACATGCTCTAGCATGTCTGTTTTCTAAGGTCACTGCTACTGCTTTGAGAGGGTGTTCTTTGTCTATTTAAAATTTACTTGTGTACTCTTTCAAAATCTCATGCTCAGAAAAGGTTGAACAATGTAGTTTCTTTTTGCCCCTGTTCAATCTTCTTGTAATCAAAATCGCTCATAAAAGAAATTTAAATGCTCAATAAGCATAATTCTTAAAATTGTCTCAAAGCACAACAGTTATTAGGTCAAAGTGATGACATAGCAGCTGATTTATGGCTGCCCTGGGGAAACAATTTCTCTGGAGACCCATCTTAACCTTTCAGAACCACACTATTCATCCCCAAATTACCCAAGATGTCTGCAAACACTAGCTTTCACCCCAGGACAATAGGAACCTGGTTGACTCTTCTCTGTTCCAGCCTAAAGCACAGGTACAAGCACTAGGCAAACCTATTTTCTTGGGTTAGAAATAAGGGAATCAGTCAACATGCAACAAACTTAATAGATCCCTCCCCTCTAACAACAAAGAAGGCATATTGTCAGTCAAGACAAACCTGACTACCTGAACTGGGAATCAGTGGGTGAAAAAGCATTGTTGAGTTTCTTATTTGCTCCCATTTATTGTTGCTGCTAGTGGGTGACAAGCTAATATGGTTAAGACAAATCAGTTTTCAGTCTGCAGAACTTTGTCTTAAGCAAGACACAAGCATGACCTCACAGCAGCCTTCCAATATCTGAAGATGGCCTAAAAGGATGCTGGAGAGGGACTCTTCATCAGGGACTGTAGTGATAGGACAAAAGGGTAGTGAGCTTAAACTTAAACAGGGGAAGTTCAGGTTGGATATAAGGAAGAAGTTCTTTACTGTGAGGGTGGTGAGGCACTGGAAAAGGTTGCCCAAAGAAGTGGCAAATGCCTCATCCCTGGAAGTGTTCAAGGCCAGGGTGGACAGAGGCTTGGGCGACATGGTCTAGTGTGATGTGTCCCTTCCCATGGCAGGGGATTGGAACTAGATGATCTTAAGGTCCTTTCCAACCCTAACCATGATTCTGTGATTCTATGACACCAACATTGACCTTTATTCAGTAACTGATGTAAAATTTGCAGTTCAGGTTACTGTTTCTTGTCATGGACAAATTCACTAGGTGGTAAGGGAAAGAAGCAAAAGAAAGGGAGAGGAGGGAAAGAAATTAAATACTTAATTTTGTCACAAGCTTACTCTTGCTGTAGTGAACAGCAAAATGCCCAAGAGTTTCCATTATCTCTGACTAGCTTTCAGAGTAAAATCCACCATGACATTTTCCATGTTCAAAGGTCACCACTGGTTGACTGACACAGGCAAGTCACAACAAGCTAGCTTCTGTTACCTATTCTTAAGACTGGTGAAATAAGTGCTTTGCAGGAAAGAATATGAAGATCTAAGCATAAACATAATTCTAGTTCCCCAGATAAAATGAGATTAACTGTGTGTGTATAAGGGAGGAAGAACACTTTCCTGCACCCTAAGTTACTTCCTGATCTACTTAATATTGATTCAAATACTGTAAATACTTACATCCGGTGTTTTTGAATGTAGAGATGTTGACTGTCATTCAAAATCTCATTAAGCAGCCAGTAGACATGTCCATTGGAAGGAATAAGTAATGACATCAAGAAAATCTGATAACTTGTCAGAGAAAAAGCTTACAAGACATGCAAGAACAGTGTCCTCCTTTACTTCTCTGTGATAAAACATGACTCACTATATGCTCCTTCTTCTTTGACACAAACGCCTTTGTACTCTTGAAGGGAAAGGGCAACAGGGGCAGAAGGAAACACCTGAAGAAACAAATCAGATAAAAGAGACAAGACATGGTAACATGAGCATATCTGTGTTAATGTACATGCTTTTTAACCAGATAGTAGTAAGCTCTGAAATCCAAGGGAAGGAGCTGACAATGCTGATGAATATATGAATAATACCTGCTCTCATAAAATGTTGCATTGCAGAAGATGGTGGCAACCAGACTCTTGCAACCAGTTAACTGTGGGAGGTAAACTGCAATCTAAAAAGAAAAATAATATGGGGCAATAGTTTCCACACCCAACTGAAACCTCATATCAGATTCTCTAGCAATAAATACTACAGTGATTTGATTTCCAGTGTAAATTACTGTTTATATAAGAAAGAAAAAAAAAATTCATGCTTTCATACTTGCTAATAACTTTTGCACGTGCCTTTCTGTGTGCGTGTGTATATAGATTTAAATGTGCGCATGAGTGAATGCCCCAAATACACATAAAATTAGGGTAGGAAAAACCTCCTCCAAACAGCTGATATCATGCACAAGTGAAAGCATGAGCTTCTTGCAGCCTACAAGATAACAGAGTAAAATCCAGAGGAGATGAAAGAAGATAAAGATAAGGATACTGGTATGCTATACATGCCGCTTGTGTGACACAAGGCCCATGTATCCATGGCTGAGACCATAGTAAGTGTTTCAAAATTTCAGTATGTAAAACAGCTCAGACAAAATCTCTGTACATGGTGGTTTGGGCAGACAATGGAGCTGAGCCAGCAACAGCATTGTTCTGTTGTAGGCTGACCTAGTACAACTGTATTCCCAGTGTGGGAAAAGCCTTAAGATCTTTGTAACTCCCCGATCAGATTTTTAGTGGCTTAACTGATTTCATTGTTGCAGGCAAACAGCAGTGAGCTTCCCGTGCTGTTTTCATTCTTGGTGTTCTCTAATTAACTCATTGGGCTTTTTCTGAAGGAGATTAAAAATATTCTTGGAATGTATCTTTAAAAAAAAAAAACTGATTAACTTCTCTTCTATTCCATTGTATTAAGCAGCTCTGATGCTCAGAGAAGGCTGCAACCTCTATAAGTGTTATCTCAAGTTACTTAACCAGTTTTTACCATACAGCTGAGGAGATTTAACAGCAGCCTTTCCTTGAGATGAGATGTCTTACTTTTCTTGCAGAGACTGAAATACATATTAAGCAGAAGACTATTTAATTTCTCTTCAGTAGGGTTGATTTTCTGCTGCTTTAACTCCTTGAACTATCTTCCCAGCCAAGAGGAGAAACAAGAGTGTCTGTTAGAGATGAGAATGAGTTTGTTTCTTCAGAAGAGCCCCTTGAGCTCAGCATCACAGTAAAGTGCACCATCACATTCCTCCTGGGCTCGTCAGAGGATGCATTCAGCCATCCACCCAAGCACAATAGCTCTATGTCCAGCACAGCTGTTTTGCCTTCAAGGCGGCAATGCTGTATTGTAGAGCCAAACCTTTGCTGTCTATTTCAGTAAAAGAACTGCATCACTGTGCCTCACAGGAAGGTACATCTCCTTCTTCCCACATATCATAAGTGCTAGAGAAAAACTAATCCCCAAGTTCCACAATTTGTCGGAAAAATGAAACTGAAATGAATAGAGCTGATGGAATAGAAACTTTAAGATTTCTTCTTGTAATGAACTGCCTGATTGCCTGTATTGGAATGTAGGCCAAGATTTTTTTATTTTTTTTAATTGAGTAATGGGAACTAGTTATGACATGAAGTCCAGTGCTTTGCTGTTTTGATTTTGTAGCTAGGCACCTAAATAAGAAGGGACCTTAGAAATACACCTATTAAGCATATGATTTCAGATTGTACTGCCAAAATGTACATTTGACTCACATTTGCAATGAAACAGTTAATAAAATTGTAGGGCCCTGGTCTAGTCTGAGTCTTTGTTTTACAGTACTTATCTGAGCTACGTAATTTTCTCCTTTATAGTAGAACCCCCAAAATGTGTTGCCTGCTGCACACTGTAATCTCACACTGCCAAGGTATTAATAAAGGTGTTGAGTGCTTTAACCCGAGTGACCAAATCCAATTTTATGCCCTGTACAGAATGTTCCTCTGAAACGATTCAAGGAAATTTAATGTTATTTAGCCTGAGGCTGAGAAGCAACAAGAGAATTAGCATGCATGTCACTGTGTTCAAATCCCTACAAAAGTTGACAATTGTATTTGCAAGTATAATTCCTGACTGTCCAGGGAGATGACAGACAGGCAGGTGCAGGCTAGCCTGAGAGGGAAGCTGCTCCAAGGCAGCACATGTAACACGAACAGAATGAATCTCCCCTCTTCCCTGGAAAGATTTTAAGGGCATGCTTTAATGACTTGCTTGACACAAACCTAAGTATATTAAAGAAGAGAGGCAGCAGAAGGCAGGCAAAGTATTAGCCTGTGCATCTTCTCCAAGTCTTCTGTTTGCCAAGGCAGCAATAGCCTCATTGTCCCCTGTGGAAAACTGGGGAACTGAACACTCACAACACAAAGCAATGAAAGAAGTGCTCTTACTACAAAAATTCAGGGAAAACACTGATAGTACTGGAATTTACTAGCAAGGAACAGCTTTTGTAGCTGGCTGAATACAGGAGAAGGCTTGACAGAGGCCATTTTGGCAGAAAAACTAGATGTTATGTTCAGTGTATTCTGTACAAGTACTTGGCACACAAAATTAACTCAGTTGAATGTATTCAAGAAGCAACAAGCTGTGAAATGTGTGTTTAGCTTAGAAGATTGGCAATAGCAGCTTCAGTCAAAGAAAGGACCACCTAGTTATTCTCTGGGCTGTTTCTCCTGTTTGGAGGTCTTACCTACTTTGTCATAGACAGTTTATATACAGTTCATGTAGTTTATTTTCCTGTAATTTGCCCATTAATAACGGCAGGGCTGATTTTCCAGTGAAACATTTATGCTATTCAGAAATTAACTACCTTGGTAAATCTCATTAAAAATTGTCACTGCAAAACATGGTACACTTCTTCTTAGTCACCTCTTACCATTGGTTTTTACCCTGGGAGAGTCAATGCTATGGCCATTGTGGTTGAAAGGTGTCTCTGCTGTCCCTAGCACATAATCTCTGCAGATATGGAAGCCAGGTATAAAGAATGCTTTATACACTAACTTCTTGCAGTGAAACATACCTCTAAGGATGAGATAGTTACAGTTCCCATTAGGTTTCTCCAGCAATCTGATTTGTTTGGCTAACATAGCCAATGGAACAAATTGTACACGAGACCAAATATTTGCTCCAGGCCATAGCTTACAATAAAGCTGAATGTAACCATATACTGGTATGAGACTCTAGGAGATCATGGCCATACAATATACAGCCTGTACAACAGGGTAACATGGAAATACACAGTGTGAAGGCAACTTGATTCATGGAAATGAATGGATACATGGAGGGATCTTTAACCGAAAAATTCATAGCAAGAGTTTGAGAAAATTATACTATTAAAACAACAGATAAAGAACATGTACTTCCTACTTAATAGTATCCCTTTTAAAAAATAATGTAGTTCTGGAAATAATCTCTTTTTGTTGTTTATGTGAGACAGGTAAATCTTTTTCTTCAAACTTTTCCATCAAATCCTCCAATGCTATCATTAGATACATCTCTTCTAGAGCTATCCCTAAATGATTAGCTAGACTACAAGAACTAGCTACATCTCCACTTTAGGATTATATTTTATTAAGTGTAAAATACCACACAAAGTTGCACAAGCTTGAACTGTGCATTGGATTGCTTTCCAATTTCACTATCTCTTCACAGTGTTATCTATAATTTGTTTTTACTCAATATTGTAATTGATTGCAGGTATCTCCACTCCTCCCACAAAGCTTGGAAATATCAGCATAAAATCTGATATTTAAAAAACCCAAAACAAACCATTGCTGTGAGTCTCCACATTTGCTCATGAACTTTTAGGGTTCAAGCCCTGAGACATATCTGTGTGGCCACTTGCTTTAAATGTATGCCACAATTTCTCCCTTCACTATGTGACCCTGACTCCTGACTTGAAGAAAAATACCTACTATTGAAAAATATGTGATACAATCATAGGCTAGCAATGATTGATTAAACACAGGCCTGAATTCTAATGAATTTCAAGTGACAGGCACCTGGATTTAACACTGAGACACTTACTCAGTAGCGCTTAGCTATATTAATCTGAGGTCTGGATGAGGTTGCCATTCTTTCATATGCCCAAACTTAACATCTAAATTCTCTTTGGATTCCTCTGATAAAACTCCAGCTTTTTAGGATGTAAATTAAGTCTATTATGAACATATTGACCTGCCCTACTAGTAAATGCTTAGCACAGACTACTCTGCCCTTGAGCAATATAAGCAGTTTGCTCATTTGACTAATTTTTTATTTATTTAGGTGGCTGATTACTGCAAGTGGATCCATGTGGCAGCCAACAAGATGAAGCAAAACACCATTAAAAATCAGTGCTGTTTGTAGATTTCTGATGACAATACAGAAGAATTCAGGCAACAGTCACCATTTTACCTCTTAAAATGCAAAATATTAAGTACAAAAGCATATCACAAAATCCACAAAATATACAGCACAGTGCTTCTTCCCAGGAATCACTGGACCTCACTATTATTGCCATGCCATTTCATGAAATAGGGTTACCCAGCACTCATGGCGGGTTAAAAGAGAACAGAAAGTGCAAAAGTAGTCCACTAACAAAAACCCCAGTTGCTCCATTGAACCGAAGTTCAGCTCCTTGATTTGAAATAGCTTAAATACAGTATTGAACCAAAAAGCAAAACCAGACTTGACTACCTTAAATAGCAGATGCATTACTGAAAATTGTCATGTTAAAGTCCTGCATAATCTAAGCCAATGGCCAAACTCACCCGTGGTGCAATTCCTTTGACTTCAATAGAGTTGTGCTGGCAACCACCTCAGCTGTACTTGGCCCTGTGCCATTATTTATGCAAGACTGTGCTGTGTGTCTTCTCTTGATAAATGCCAGCACTGTAGAGCTCTCAGAAATAAAGAAAGAAACATTCTTCAGTAATCACAATAAGACTAGAAACGCAGACACACAAACTGCAGCACAGCAGATAAACAAGAATTTACAGCTGTGCTATATACAAGCACTTAGCAGAAGTCTTTTCTTGTATTTTAAAGAAAAATTTAAATATCATAAATAGCATGAGCTTCTTTTGAGTAAATGAACTGCAATTCAAATCTTTCATCTTTGCTTTGAGTCATAATTTTTCAATTAAAAATAGAAGTGGGGGGGAGACAGATACTGACTGACTTCATATGTAGAGCCCCTTGCCCTGAGTTTAGCAGACTTCAGGGGGTGTAGGAGTTGCAAATATACTGTTACAGCTTTAAATTCTGAAATATTTACAAATGCAGCATTAGGTATGGAGTTAAGTGAAACTTCAAGGCTCAGAGAAATATGATTGTCATTTTACATGTGGGTAACATGCCCATCAATTACAGTTACTAAGGGCTTTAGAAAGCCTTTAAATATAAACATGAAGGCTCTAACCTACTATTTTAGTGAATTGGTGTAAACGATCTCCATACACATGAAAGGCAGTAGAAGGCATAAAATAGCACCTACAAAGCAGTGTGGCACCTGTCTCTCAGAAGCTGACCAACATGAAAGTAACGGTGTGTTGGCACACAGTCGGCTGAGGAGCAATACATGAAAATTCCTCTATTAGCTCCCTAAAGTCACAATTTTTCATTTCCTATATGTTGGAGGTTTTTTAAGCAAGTCAGTCTGGTGTGCATATGTATGTATGCATGTGTATGTATATCTGTAAGATCAGTTTACCTTTTTCCCCCCATTTATTTGAACAATAATAATTTACAAAAACTAGATGTCAGCTGGAATCAATGAATGCATACCTACATATCATTCTTTTGTCTGCTTAATGACAATGGTTAGCCATGTATATTTGCATATCCAATGAAACTCTCATGCCTTCCTGACATGGTCAGGATAAATGAAATAAATGAAAATATGCAACGGCTGGTTTTTAAAAATAAAATAATAATAAAAAAATAATAAAACCCCCTGAAGAGCGTGTAAGTAGCTGTCTACTCAGTATTGCTTAATACCGCATAGATCAGTAGTCTGCTAAAAAAATCGTTGTCACACTAAGTTAAGACAAGCATTCTATGAGAATATATGAAGGCACATTTCAAACAAGGAACGAGAAAGGATTAAAGCAAATATTTACTGAAATCTGATGCCATTAAATAGATTTATTGCCTTAGGCAGCCTATTTAAGTGCTGCCTCAGCTTACCCATTTGCAAGTATGAGAAAATATCTCCTTATTTGAATGAACAATTTTCACAGGAAGGTCAAATAGTTTGTGATGGAAAAAACCTATCATCAAGGTTATCTAGTCTACCTCCATACTCAGAGCAGGACCCCCTCTGAAGATTACAGATCCAACTTCTGAACTAAATCAGACTGCTCAGGGCTTTACCCAGTCAAACTTCAACTATTTGCAGTGGTACAGATTCCTCAGTCTCCCTGATCAACCTGCTCTGTTGTTTATGAACATTTATTTTCCCCAATTCCAAATGGGAATTTCCTACATTGCAGTTTCTATCTGCTTCCTCATCCTGTCACTGTGCCCCTCTGAAGACAACCTGTCTCTGTCTCCCCTACAGCCTCCCAACAGACAGAAATAAGAGCTCCCTGCCTTCAGCTTTCCCTTCTCCAGGGTGAACAAGGTCAGCTCTTGCAGCATCTCCTTGTATACCCTGTGCTCCAGCCCTGGTCAGCATGACAGCCCGCTGCTGGACTCTGCCCAATACCTCAGCCTTCCTCTGGCACTGGGGAGCTCCAGTCTGGGCACAGTGCTCTACATGCAGTCTCACCAGTGTCAAACACGGGGGAAGAATTGCCGCTCCCAGCATTATACCAATAGTGACCAGCTTGACTTCAAGGTGCTCATGGTCCTGCCAACTTTATCTTAACCAATCCAAGACATATTTCGAACTGCTTAAAGCCTCAAAATAACTGCAGAAATTGTTAAGTAGTATTTACATAAGAAAGAATGACAACTTGTGCTTTTTTATTCTGCCTTAAAGATTTACTTAGCTAAATTATCAAAATTTGAACTTTATCTGACAGAGCGTTCCCATAGAGAGATGTCAGAGACCTTTTACCAAGAATGTATTTATTATCTCAATGTACTTACATTGCTACCAGACGGAAGACTTAAGCAGAGAATAAAAAACTTAATTTCATCATCTGAGGTCACAACTGAGTTGCTTCTTCCTATTTAAAAAGACTAAATAATAAGATGGTATATATAGGTAAAGAGCAAATCAGTATTTGTGTTTTCCTTCCATTAAAGCAGAAGTCCTTTTCTCCTTCTTAATTTCTGTATTGCTCTTTCACCAGATCATCCACCTAAACCATGATTATTTATCACTGCCTTAACACAATCATGCTATAAGCACAACACAATCATCTCACTTTGTTGATGTTTTATGGGGTGTTAAAGGGGCTAGCAAGAGAACTCAATGTTGCTATTACACTGTGAATATTTATTTCTTTTTTTATGTGGTGTTCTCCTTAAAATCTCTAGGTAGCCAAGATGGTGTTAAATTACAGATGTTGTCAGCAGAAATGTAAAGTGGCCCAACAGTATTTAGGATCAAAACATCAGAAGCGGGTGACAGGTCAAAAAGTCTATTGTCCCACAAACCTACTGAAAGAAGCTCTTCCAAAATAAGTATTAGCCTAGGAACTGAGCTTTAGGAACTCTGAGCTTACAGCAGACAGGCTGAGCTAAGTAGCTTTGCCCTTTATTCCAGGATCCAGCTCTCTCATCTGGCGTCTGAATAGCATCATTCTCTCTTCCACTAGCTTCCTTTCAATCACTTCAGCTCTAACAATATGCAGCTATTGTTAAAAGATATTTGTTTAATTTACCTCTTTTTTAATAAGCTCCTGGAGCACCATCTTGTTGAGGATATTTCAGACAGGTTTGCTGTTCCCATTATATCAAACACATGTACATTATTCTTATCTATCTTCTGCAGACAAGATCGCACATCTGCATTCTTGCACGCTTTCTTTCCAGGGACAATCAAGGTGTTCATATCTGAACTATGTCAGGTACACCACCTTAGCAAGTGAGCTGCTCTTCTGGCTGATCAATGCTATCCATTTAGAGTAACATAACACTCTATAATCAAACACAATTTTCTACTATATGAATTTCTAGGCAGACTAGCAAACTAGTTTTTTATCTTCCCAGTGATTTTGAGAGAGGTAAATACACCTTACAGTCTTTGTCCAAATATGGGGTTTATTTATTATGACTGTATTATTGGTGTGTAGTTTCAAAACATGGGACTTTTTAAACTTAAACTTTTTTTTTTTTTAACTTAAACAAGGGAAGTTCAGATTAAATATAAGGAAAAATTTCTTTACTGTGAAGGTAGGTGAGGCATTGGAACAGGTTGCCCAAAGAAGTGGTAAATGCTCCATCCCTAGCAGTGTTCAAGGCCAGATTGGACAGAGCTTTGGGCAACAATACAATCCTGCTCATATTAGGAAAAATTTCTTCACAGAGAGGATAATCAGGCAGTGTTCGAAAAACATGTAGATGAGGTCCTCAGTGATATGGTTTAGTGGTGGTCTTGGCAGTCCTGGGGTAGTGGTTGGACTTTAAGATCTTAAAGATATTTTCCAACCTAGTTGATTCTACGATTCTAAACATATAATTTTATTTTAGTTAGTTTTGCTCTTTGGTTTTATTTTTCTCACTCCTTTTCTTCACTTTCCTCCTACAGCAAATGATATAAATACAAGAATTCCAGTGTCCTTTCAAAGAGAGACTCCCCCCAAATCATGTCTCCCTCTCTTCTGTTTTTTTGGTTCACCTTCCATGATGGCAGAAGACCAGGACTGTCACAAATGTAGTCTTCTCTGTAGCAAGGCAGAAACGTATTACTAACCCCCTAAGTCTTTTGGAAGTATTTTTCCTGATGCATGCAACTTTTCCATTGCCACAGCTTAACTGTAACTGTCTTCTGTATGTGCTATAGCTACAGTCAGACTATAAACTCCATTTCTGGTGAGAGAAGAAAGTCTATGCTCAGAAGTATCTGAAACAGGAATTGCTGCAGCTAGTGGGGGCTGAGGAGATTTTGCTAGCACCTACATTGATGCTTGTTGAGAAAAATGAATCAATGTATTAAGAGAGTAATTTGTAACACAAAATGGCTTTTACACGTTAAGGTTTTTAAATTTCATAGCAGTGGCTGTAGTGATACAAAACATTAGATTATGAAGTTCAACACTGCTGCAAGTTCAAAACAACCACTGAATATTGTTACCTTCTGACAGATGCCAGTCCAGTGGGCTAAGTAAGGTAAATTGGTCTCAGCCCAGTTCTCACCTGAAAAGTTTTCTTCATGAAAAGCTTCATACTATAAATTTGCACTAAGCAGTGATTGTAGAAGAGACAAAGATTGAGTAGACATTTTGTGCCACATCTTTCATGCCTATAGGCAATCCCTCTTAGTCATGGTTGAGATATTTTGCTGAGAAGTAAAGACAGGGGTGTTTATCTTCCCTCCCTTTACCCAGCTGTCCTCTGGAGAGGAGCAAATAGAGATGAAATGCTTTCCAGACAGAAGTTAGTCAGGTGAATTCATTTTGCTTCAAGTTCTTTTTATATGCTTATATGTCAGCCTATATTTACAGGGAGACACACACATTTTTCAAAATTTAAGGCTGTTATTGAAGGTGTCATGTGAAAATTTTACCATTTACATGCAAGACAGCCTAACAGGCAGGGGCAAGCAGAGAAAGGAGGGAAGATTTTAAGTATATCAACAAAAAACAAAATTGTAGAAATATCATTTACCTTTCCACAAACACTAGACCCCAAGTATTGGCTTTCCAGCCTTTTAACACTCTTGAAATTTTATTTCGTGCATGACATTATACCTTACTTATATGCATACTCATTTCCAAGTCTAAGATCTACACATCTTAGCCTCACAAGGTGCTTTAAAATACTGATTAAATTAATATTTGATTGTCTCAGCTTTTTATTTATTTGTTTGCTCAGCATTTTGTACTTTATACCTCTTCACACACACACACACTATTAAAATGCATGACAAGGGAAGAAAGAACTATAAAGGTTATTCGTTTGGGGCTCCTAGAAGTGTTACCCACAATATTTCAATTTAAATTTGTAAGAAAACTTACTTTTACAAATTTACAGGTTTATTATCCAAATAATAAATGTATTCCTTATCCAGATGAAAAAAAAATAATGAAAGAAGTACAAAAATGTTTTACTGATTATTTTTAACCCTTGCTGTTTCTTCTGTGTATTTTCCATTCTTCTTTTTACTGGCAGTACCTAAACAGAAAATCCCAAAGATTGCATAAACCTTCAGCTTCATAGTAACTGATCCAAAACATTCAGGATTCAAGTACAGGAGATGAGGAAGCAACGGGTAGTTAGCAGTAGTACTACAAGGTTAGGACAAGAAAGCATTTGAAAAGCAAGCAAGGTGCATAGAAGCTCTAGTGAAAGAGAGAAAGTTGAAGCAGAAATGCAGTCTACATATTGAAATAGATGAAAATGAAATAATAAATCTGAATCACTATAAGAGCTGTAAAAGAAAGAAGATTAGTCCAAAAGTAGGCTGAAATACCAAAAGCACAGTAAGTAGTGTGTTTAACCAGAAAAGAAATGTCTGCTGGCAGAAGTGGGAGTTACAAAAGAAAGAATATAAAATAAGATTATATCATGGTAACTGAAGTTAGGGGGAAAGAATGACCTAGGACCTAAAAAATATTGCCAACAGAAATTAATGTGTTGACAAGGCTGCTACTCAAATGTGATTGTCTCATTTTTGGTTTGTAAAAGACTGCCAGTATTAATGATAAAAGTTACATGTACAATGAATGGCAAAATTATATGCAAACTTCAAGGTGAACTTTTTGAATTACAGGGCTTATAAGAAGCTGCAGCAAGTTGATGTGCCAAGCTTATTAACATTCAACAATCCCTGCATGAGCAACATTCCCTTTTGTACTGTGAATTCAAACTTTTACAGCTCCTAGGATGTTTTTATTCAAAGTGCTGGGTTGCTGCTTTTTTTTATTATTTTTAATGGATAAGAGAAATTGAAAAATAAAGGACTCACAATCTAAACAAAAGCTATCTAATAGGCTCCTTGCTAGGAACTGCATGGTGTTATTTATAAAGCCTGTTTAGAGAGTTAGAAGACAAAAATTTTCAACCTGCAAGATCATTCTTAAATCCTTGTCAGACAGCAGATGAATGTATTTGCTAGGGGACCGTATGCTGGTCAGTATGAATAAAGCATCCTGCATACATAAGAAAGGAAATCTCCTACGTAGCAAGTGCCAATTATTAGTGCAGGAAGCACAATTTGCCTCCTTTGGCACAAAACAAAAATCAATTCTTTTCGTGACTGACTATTTTAAAAAATTGGATTACCTTATCTGTTTCCCGAATTCCTCTTTTTTATTCTTTTGCTTTCAAACACATGTTGACAAGAATGTGATAAAGCACTGAAAAGATGCAAAATGATCATTTCAGGTACTGTTGTATCACTGAATGATACAACATTTAACAAGTTATCAGATATCAAACTGATCCTAGTTATGCTCCCGCTATATGTATCGGGGATTCTACAGAATGTGGGTGTAACCCTTAATATTTTTACTGAAAAAGAGAGGAGGCAAAGAAGCAGGAAGAGGTTACACATTTCTTTCATTGCAACATTCAGTCTGGTCTGCACAATCGCCACACAAAATATCCACTGGTTTGCTAACTTCTGTTTTCAATGCTCTGAGCATACTAAGTGATGCTGAGCATTGATCTTTAGGACATTTCTGAGTTCTGAATAGGACTTGTTTTGCCTGATGAGTCTTTGGAGGTAGGCTATTTATAAGCACAGCCAAAAGGCTGTTGAGCAGATTTGGGCAGGGCTGATTTTGGCTGTGGTTTGATTTTTGCACTTACTCACGCTTATAATGACCTAATACTTGTTATGAATCAAACCTGTGGGTTAAGCCACTTGAACACTATTGGTTTAAAGATGCGTAGGCTGTGGATTCTGTATTATCTTTGGATAACCTGAGAAGACTACTGCCTGACAGAAATACCTATTTCGCTATTTAAGCATATTAAATTTGGTTTAAGTGGTATACCTTGGTCATTAATTC
>NW_009940536.1:55470-77280 GCF_000696875.1 Nestor notabilis
ATTATCTCCAATCACAGCATGTAATAACCTATTGTGCCAATTATACAATTTTTTATTTCTCATTTTTCTGTAATTCATCATTTTTATTTGATTTCAGGTATAAAATGAAAAATACCAACCAACAAAATTACTTAGGACCATAATGATCTAGTACAATGAAGCTATTCATCACTACCAAATCTTACGCTATGCAGATCATACAAATAGTTTCGATTAATAGCTTTACACAAGTACTGCTGTAAAACATACATTAAACACTGTTCCTGATCCTGAGGGCTGCTGAATTTGAATTAATAACAGTTGGAAGTCTTTTATGCCACTCAGTCCAGATCAAGAAGTAGGACTGATTCAGCCAAATCAGACAGAATTAGGGAAGTCTTGACCCCAAAAGTCTTTATGCATGAAATGTCTCACAATTTAGCAGCAACACATGGAATAACTGTGGCTCCCAAACTAGAAATGTCTGTTAGGGCATGCAGGGAGATGAGAAGCAGCACTGAAGAAGAGGAGGATGTTGACACCAATCATTTGATACTCTTTCATGATACTATTTCCATACATGCATAACTATTTGCAATTTACATTTGTTAATAATAACAGAAGACATTCATAAGCAAAAGGACAACCTTAAATATGGAATTACCTATTGAAAAGCATAGAAAAACCTCCCCTTAAGTATTATTGGAACAGACTCATATACACGTATCTACTTTGTTAATTTTGGCAGCAACTTGGTTTCTTAAATCGTTCCTGTTACCAGATTCCCACACAGATTCCTCATTTGCAGCACAGATAAAGGATTTATTATCCTCTACTGAGATGTGCATACAATTAATATACAGAAGCCCCAGAAAGGAGATATCAAAGGCAAGCGTGACAGGCAACATCATACACATGTACTGCATTGTCCCCATTTCTGAAATATCTATTAAATAATTGAACACTACACCACTAAAAATGAGGTGCCATTCCTAGAGGTTTGCCAGCTTAATTGTATTTCAATTCACTGGCTGAATCAACCAAATATACCTACCGCACTTCATGAATAGACGTTACTTGATAAACAAAATCTCTTTTTCAATAGCGGTCTGATAAGTGGTTACAGAACACTAAAAAAGTAGCTATATCAAACACTTCTGGTTTTGCTTCTCTTGGATGAATTACTTAATATTACACTGAGGCATTAACAAAGAACCTTTTCATTACAGCTACTGACTAAACCCTCCCCCCCAACTTTTTCTTAAAAATATTGAACACTGTCTGTATAAACACTTCAATTTGTATCAAATACCTTTTAGCACTACAAAGTCCACCAGCACATCGGTTGCACAAAATATTTCTATATCAACATGTAGCGGCATGCTTTGTAACCAATGAACTAATATTTTGCAGCTTTATCTTTTAACATTTTCCAGATCTCCTGAAAGACACTAGACAAAACAAGGCATATTGGACTGTCAGCGTTTAATATGATGGCCAGAATTTACACTGTGGTTGATTTAACATATTGTATTACAATTTTGTGTAAGCAGTTCTGTCTCTTTTTAGTGATATAAATGAACATAATCTTAGTGCAAGCACTGTGCTGCATGAAGATTAGGTTTCTTATGCACATGTAACTTAAACTTGGCCAGGATTTTTTACAGACAAAAAAGGAAAAGAACAAGCCTCTTTTCACAAACTTTTAATGGTGATTTATCAGTTCCGGTAAAACTATTACCATGATTTCAGAGACCACAGGTGAATTTGGAGTGACATAGAGGAAAAGAAAGGAGAGTAGTTCAAATTAACAGCTAATGGTTAGGGTAATCAGGTGAACTAGTTTTTCTACCTCCAGGTATTTGTGTAATTCAAGAGTATGAATCTTTACCTCATACCTCCAAGGAGGTATTCTTAACCATGAAGCAATTCCCTAATCTAGGCTACACTCCACTTTATCATAGGAAAACCAAAACAAAACCAAAAGCACACCCCCCCCCGCCCCAAACCCTTCCCTCCTCCAAAACCCAACCAATGAACCAAACCAGAAAAGACCTATCTACTCTATCCCATTACAAAGTGTAGCCAGGTAAAGAAATCTCAACATACATAAATATTATTCTCATCTTCTGACCAGCACAAGTAATTTCTAATACTATGATCATAGTATTATAGAATAGTTTGGGTTGGAAGGGACCATACAGATCATCTAGTTTCAACCCCTCTGCCATGGGCAGGGACACCTCCCACTAGACCAGGTTGCTCAAAGCCCTGTCCAACCTGGTCTTGAACATTTCCAGAGATGAATGATCCACAGCTTGTCTGGGCAGCCCTGTTCAGTTCCTCACCGCCCCAGTGAATAGCTTTCTTGCTAATGTCCAATCTAAATATACCCTCTTTCAGTTTAAAGCCATTTACCCCTTGTCCTGTCACTACATGCAGTTGTAAAAAGCCTCTCTCCAGATTTCCTGTCAGCACCTTTAGGTACTGGTATTTTGCTATAAGGTCTCCCCTGAGCCTTCTCTTGTCCAGGCTGAACAAGCCCAATTCTCCCAGCCTGTCTTCCTAAGAAAGGTGATTCAGCCCTCTGATCATGGCTCTCCTCTGGAGTCAGCTCCAAGAGGTCCATGTCCCTCTTGTGTTGGAGGCCCCAGAGCTGAACACAGTACTCCAGATGTAGTCTTATAAGAGTGGAGGGGGAAGAATCACCTCCCTCGACCTGATGAACTATTTCTAAAATATACATATCAATGGAAATCAATAATGTTCTGAAGGTTGCACCCATGTACTCTGTAGAAAGTAAACCTGTTCTATTGACATGCAGATTGTGCTAGAAATGCAGCTTGATGGCATCCTTTTATTTGTAATGTGCCCATTCCAATTACTTTGATTGAAATGAGCAGTTTAGCTTTTTGTCTGCATGACCCTTAGGTCAGCATATCACAGGTTGCAAAGCACAATGCACTTGCCAGAGCTTGTAATATCAATGTCTCATGCATCAGCATTTCACTGCAGTCATCTCTCATCAGCATTGTTTTTCCTTGTGTGTTCTCCCCCAAAATTTTTTTGGCTTTATGTATGCGCTCGCATCAGAGACTCCACAATGGAAAGTTACACTGATACATGCTCGAAAGGAAATAAATAACCAACAGATGTAAGTTTTGTGGATTTTGATCAAACAAATGGGAGAACACACACACACACATACCCCCAAAACAGTCATCAAATTAAATAGAACTTGATTATTCCACATGCAAAATCAGGACAAGCACACTGGCATGATACTCTTTTTGCTTTGTCAAACATCATCATCTCTGGAGTTAACTAGCAGAAAGTTTGCATTAAGACTAGTTACCTCAGCAGCTTGCATATGTTATAAAAGTCTATGTGATAGTTCTAAATGCAGTCTGTATGCTGTGTCTTTCTGAGGTCACTGCAGCTAGAAAGAGAAGTGTTTGAGTGTATAGGCTGACCACATGGCATACAAGAACTGGGCACCAGAGTGCCAGTATAGATTTATTGGCTGACTGATGTTAATTGTCAGGAAACACAGAAAGTAGGATGCACCTTTCAATCTTTCCACTCTCAGATAAGACAGGCTTAAGCTCTATGTCTGAATTTGAGGAGGTAAAAATCAATTGTGTATACAGAATTAAATAATTTCCTCAGTATAGATCCCAGCATAAAGAAAAAAATATATAAGCAATACTTTGAGTGTGACACCATGCCTGAAGCAGCAACTTTGCTGTATCTTTAAAAGATATTCTGTGCCAGTAACTCGAAAATGTCTTGTAACAAGAAGCTCTGATTTTCAGATCCTTCTTTTCCTGTATGTGTCTGAAGAAACAATGAACGCACTTGACAATAATGCTTAAGAAAGCATTATTAATGCATGGAGGAAGAGGACAAGAGAGCTGCTGAATGGCCTGAGCTTCAACATCCTGGCTTATGAGAAGGAGTGGATTGGCTCTGTCTTTAACTAGATCTCATAACTATTGCTCACATATAATAACAAGCAAACAAGCTCACCTTCTATACTGATAACCTAAGAACCAGGCTAGTGTGACTACACAAATCCATTTAGAAATCCATTTAACTCTGGTGCTAGCTATAAATACACACAGTAAATTTTTATCTGAGGTCAAATATCTCTGTGAGTTTGTGTAGCTGTTGATATGGTTATAGCATTAGAAGTCTCCACAAAAACATATTGCTAGCCCACCACTCAACTACACAATCCAATGAAAATCAATACTAAACGCAGGTGTTAGTTTTCAGTGCAGAGTATTAGCATTATTGCTGACCTGTCATTGATCTGAAATAAGAATGTCATATTGAAACAGTGTTCATATAAAATAAATTCATATAACTTTCATTTTCTTTATAAAGAATACTGGGCAATCAGCCTTGGAGTTGAAATGATATGTATATTTTCCTAGCAGACACAAGAAAGATACTGGTAGCACTTTCTTAACTCTGCTCTATCAGGGCACCCTAATTTAAAACACATTATATGAAGCTTTTAGCAAATTTTATTTAGCCATTTATATATGAAGAAGTTCACTAAGTTCAGTGGGCAACAAGAGCTAACGAAAGAAATTGTTTGTATTAACCATGGATATTGCTGCAACAATGTTGCCTTTTTCCAGATTACTTCTGATTGAAAATTGCCTAGGTTATTCTACTGTTAAAAAAAAAAAAAATCCAAGTAACGATGGCACGTCTGTAAACATCGCTCTACAACAACTTCTGAGATTCAAATACCCCTAAAACTCTACGTATGTGTGATACAAAGATATGTGCGATTTATGAATTTGAGGGTTAGTGATTTCCAAAAGAAGTAGTAAATGCTTTTAACAGTCCTCAGTTTGTAACCCCCTTATCTGTGCTGGAGAATTTCTGAATATAATACAGGTTAAACTTAGTTGTTAGAAAATTCTTCACAAAACAAAGGATGTGTATCCAATTATTTGTAAGCTGAGAAAAATATATTACAGATCTGCAGCACTTGAGAGCACTTCCAAATAATATAAAGTACACAAAATAATTATAAATTTGTAAACTCCCAAACTCTAGCTTCTATTCTGTCAGGATTTGAAACACAAAGGAATTTTACACCTTCATCCCCTAAAAGTCAGTTTGCATTTCATCTCTTTCATTCATCTTGTTCTGGATTTATGAAGTGCCTGACTACACTCAGCACCTTTACGGCTTATTAATCTTACTAAGGCAAGAGCAATCACAACTGATGTTCCAGGAAGCTGGCTGAGGACTGTAGACAACAGGAGCCAAATCCCTGTTCCCTCAGAGGATACCTCAGCCTTTCAAAGGCACCATAGATCTTTTCTCTGAAACATTAAGCAAAGATTAATGCGAGAGGCAGGGTGTTAGAGCTGATGGAGTAGCAGTGCTTTTTAATGCATAAAATCATCCTTAAGAAACAAACAGAGGCAAACAGAAGTGGTAAAAATAGAAGGCTTAAGACATTTAAATAGGTGCATCTTAAATCACTATACTAATACAAACTTTTCAACCTGTTCTACAATGTAAAATTCGAGATATTTGGGCAGAGTTAAGAGGCACCATTCATTACTTTTTTTTTTTTACCCTTAACAAGTACTTGTGCTAGTTCTAATGTCTGACTTTTCCTTTTCTCAAGAAGGCTTCCAACAAAAAGAACAGGCTGTTGGGGGGTTTCTTGGAGGCAGAAAGAAGAGTATTTGAATAGATGAAAAGAGTCATGTTTTGAAGTGATGGTGGTGGAAAGCTGTATTTGAGGAATTTAAGAGAAAAGAAAATTCGGTGGAAAGATAATGTACTTCTATAATCCACAGCATGATATACAGAAGCTGTATTGCTCTCCAAGATATTAGAACCATTCCAGTGGCATGGCAATTGCGATGCAACTGTTTTATTTTTGTGGGGGTTTGTCTGGTTTGGTTTTGGTTTTGTGGGGGTTTTTTGTATTTTTTTTTGTTTTGTTTTGGAGTTTTTTTAATTGTTCTATTTTGCTTTGGATTTTAATAGCAGGCAGTTTATGCATCTTAGTAATGGAAATATTTTGTATGAAGACAGATGCACAGTATGTTTTAAGAACCTGATTATTCAATTTTTAAGAAGGTTTTTATCCTTTTGTCAAATTCACAGTTGTTTGCACCGTCTTGCTCATCCCCACCCTGAATGCTTTCTTAGTCCATTAACCATGATTGTAAAAATGACAGAGAAAAGATTGCTGATCTGCAGTTATCTACCTGCTTTGATCCAGTATCATTTCTTTTAAGGCAAAATAATGAAAAAATGGTCATATAACTTCACCTGAAAACACACAACTTGTGATAAATAACAAATAACCACAGAAACACATAAATTACTTGAAGATAGTAAAAAACTGTGCTTAATTAATAGCTGTCTCAAAGTTTAACAAAATGTTTGAGGAGCACATAGTTACAATTTACCGAAACCCAGATAACATTTGTGCTGTGGCCTAGTTATGGGCTCCTGTGTTTCTGAGATTGTTCGCTTTTTATTGTCACCTGTTTCAGATGATTGAAATAGGTCTGAAAACTAGTTCCTGACTTCTCTGTAGGATTATTTTCTTTCCTATATTCATGTAGAATATCCTATCTGACAAAACTAACATTGTACTGTGATGTCTAAGGAAGTATATGGCGCCAGGCTAATGACCAGGACTATGCTACTCAATTATGCTGTTTGCTGCACTCTGGAGAGAGAAATGTCTCATTCTAGGCTTGTCTCTCAAATGAGAACCATCTCTCAGTTTCATTGCTTCTTTACCATATTCACTGAACACTGCCTGGCAACTTCAAAGCACTTTTACCAAAGTCCTCATGGCTCAGGACAAGTATAAACTCCTACATTAACCCCACTAACATTTGTATTTAAATGATAGTTTTTAATAAAATTTAACAAATACCCAAATACCAAGTGACAATCAAGCAGACGTAATGGGGAGAAACAGAAACAGCACCTAACATATCTTGGTGACTTATCCCCCCTTTCTCCTGGTAGATTAGCCAGGATTTTTCACAAAAGTAAAAATAACACCTACCTGCTTCCGCAATAGATTATCTCCTTGAGCATGTTCTCAGCTAGGTTGACATACTTGAGCAGCTTTGTTGAGGTACAATTTTTCAGATTTCTTAGTCCTGCATAAGAAACTAGATGAGAAAACAAGTGAAATCCCATTCCTCTTTGGGCAATCAAATGCCCAAACAATTGAAAGGTGTTCATGAACCTCCAGTGCTTTTGACTGCAGCAGAATCAGGTGTCAAGAAAAAAAGTTAACCGGAAGTTCTAGCTACCAGGCAATGCTCTGCAGAGAAGTACCCCAAAATTCAGATTAGACATTACTACAGATTACGATTGGTTTGATGTTGTTATTACTCTGAACAAGTGAATGATTACTGAGGTTGAAACCCACTCTATTCATTCCCCAGCTGGGATTTGAAGGAGTAGCAGTGACTACCAGAAAGTGCTTGTCCTGTTAAGACTACCCCCGGCATGGAAGTACTGAAAGAGATTCACTCCCCAGGATTTTTCCAGCTCTGCTCTTCACATGTTAACACACAAGCCTAGAAAGGTGTACCTGAAGGAATTACCCTTTGTTTCCTTAACATTATTCTTGTTTTCTCAGCCAAGCATTTGCAGGACATAACAGTAGTCAGTATGAAATGCTGTTTCAGCTAGTCCTCAAAAATCACTTCAAGCTTCTGCAGTTTGCTACTTGTTAGCCAAGTTAGCACAGAGGAGGATAAACAATACTGTGAATGTCCATAAATAGACACTCCTACAGCTTCTGTACAAAAATTAACATAATTAATAAGTAATCTGCATCTTATAAGACAAACAGAAGAAAAGAAAAAGCCAGTATTCAGAGACTTTCTTTTTATAGTGTCATCAAGACCTAGTGTAAAAATTTAGATAATATACACCTCAGGCTTGTATTAAACAAGAAATTCTGTCTTCTGAAGAAACTAGGAAACATTTTAAAATACAAAATAGTTTGCTTTAAAAGCATTTGATGGTAGGCTGAGATTAATGGAAACCCTTCTGACAGAAATCAGTAAATACTAGACATGCAAGATACAGTAGACAAATGTTAACACATTTCTATCTGTATTTCAGTAAGAATATACTAAATAATTTGAAATAATGGGGGCAGAAGAGCTTAAAATAGCTGAACATAGATACTAGATTTTTGCTTTTCTTCTTCTGATTTAGATTTACTAATACTGATTTGAGGGATGCTAACTATATAAATGAAACTTGTGGAGAACTGCTTTCATTAGGAATCTAAATTTCTGATACATGCAGTGGAAGACCATCAAGATCTCTTTCTATAGATGTAACATGAACTCTTCTACACTGTTCAAGTATGTAGTCCAACCATATTTTGTGCAGTAGTATATTTCTGGCTACATGACTATTTTTAGAAAACTGGTGTTCATTGTTACTGACTCAGGCTATGTGCAATAAACTAAGGAACAGACTGGAACCAAGAATCGATGATATTCAATTCATTGAGCCTGTGGTAGCACATTTTTTCCCTTCTGTTTGCATTTTCCCACCTTAAATGCAGCCACTGCTGACAGCTGAGAGGATTCATGTATTTCTAGTATCTTGAGGACAATATACAAGTCTTATGTGATTATTAATAAAATGTCAGAGAAAATATCTTTGCCCTTTAAATATTTATAGCTAGAGAGACAGACTTGTTGAGCCAGAGAGAGAGTGCATTGATGGGACCAGCTGGCATGCTTTCAGACTCCAGTAGATCTGATAAACAAAAATTTCCAGCAAAACACAGGTTAAGCACAGGCTTCTTCACCTGTTTTTAGGTTTAGTTATAGTCCTTTTTCTGCTGATCTGATGATTATAAAAACTGGTGTGGGTTTTTTCCCCTGTGATAGTTTAATGAGAGATATTAGTTGTTTGTGTGTAGTGGATGCTGTTACATCTACTGGCCATTATCACAGCTACAAGACAACTGACTTTTACATATTCATCATCTACATGAGTCTGATTAGAAATTCAGATGGAGATGTCTAGAAATCAACAAAGGATAAACAAAAAGATAGACGATTGTGTGTCTAGTTTAATTTCTAAACAGATGTGCCAACTTAACGTCCTCTGCATAAGTTTTGATTAAACACTGAGTACCTGATGTTTTCCTCAACTTATCCTCTAGCAAATAACAGATAAAGTCCTCAAGTTAATGCTGTATTTTATGAGAGCTTTGTTTTTTGTGTGAGTGGTTTGTTTAAAGGGTAAACCTCAGTCCTCTGTTGATAAACCGATATAGCATTTTTACATTAGAATTCAAAAAACAACAAAACAGTAACATATATATACGTTATATATGTATACCTGGATCTGAGTCACAGAATTTTCTGTGAATGTTTTCAGATTGTTTATAACAAATAAGTAAAAGTATTTGTCCAGCAGTAGGATGCTCCACTTATTTATCCTACACTGACCCACTCTTACTTTATGAAAAAGATGAGCTTGCATCACAGGAGGAAATGTGCCTCTCTGTTTTTTCCTGCCACACTATTTATTCTCATTGATTTATTCTACTGGAGGGCAAACACATTGTGCACAGCTACTTGTGATGCTATGCCACTGAGATATCTGCTTCTGAGCGTGTTATAAAATTGTTGTGGGTGCCCTAAGGGTCAATGTTTGTCCTCTAGAGAGGAAGGGTTATTTTTTATCTCAGGACAGTTATGTCTGATTTCCTTACATTTTCTGGACTTGTGCTCTTAATTTACTAAGGTGCTGGACTAGTTCAGATGCCACTTATAAGGTCAAGTTTATTTATATGTGGAGTCATTCTATTTTGTAAATAGAATTCCGGTGACTGTTCGTGATTTTAGACTATTTTTATGCATACCTATGTAAGTATGTTCATAAATGTATGTACATATAGATGTGTAGATGTGTGTTTCTTTTAAACTATAAGAGTAACCTGTCTTCAGCAAAGAGCCCATGTACAGCAGTGCTCAAACTGAAACAGTATAAGTAGTATGTTGTAACTTTCTGCATATATTTTGCTGCAGACAACTGTAGCAGCTGCTACCTCAGTAATGTTTCTAGTCATGGAAATAAAAGAATCCGGTCTGCATCATCTAAACAAGCACATTCCATCAGCTTTAAGATTAATCGATAAAAATAGATTAGAAGTCCTGTGAGATTAGAAATTCCCATACACACCCAATAGCTAACATTCATACCCCCTTAAGACAGATCTGGAAAAGTAAAATGGTAACAAGTATAAAACTTTCAGAATTCCACTATGCTTGTGTTTATTTCCTCAAGAGGTACCTTTTTGTTCTGAGCACATATAATTAAAGGATCCTGGGCCATTGCTGAGGTTTCTGGATGCTAATGAAATACAAACAACTAGGGAAGCAGCAAGAGAAGAGATTTGCATCCATAAACAGATAAACAGAGTGCACAAGGTCTTACAATGCTTGCCCTAAATAAATGTTTGAAAACCACAGTAATTGCTCTATACTATCAATATTTTTCCTTCTAAATTCATAGAACTGAACATCCATGAATCATGAGGGCTAGTGATATTGAAGACATGACCTGATAAACTGGTGGAGATAATTTAGGCTTTTAAAAGAAAAAGCCCTCAGTAAAACTACTTATTTGCATGCTTAATGCAGCACCATAGTAAAAATAAGAGACATAAGAAAGGGAGCATAACATGGCTAGGGAAAAGGTGTTATAATTTTAGGGTTTAGCTGTATGCCAAGCTTTAGAAAAGGAGCTGGGAGGCAGCAGGAGGGGAAGGTGGAAAGCAAGAAGAGTCTTAATAACTTTCACTTTATATTAATACAATGAAGCTCTTATGAAACAACCAGCCAGTTGGAGAAAGTAACTGTCTGCCCTAAAAGTGGGTTATGCTAATTTCAGCATGGGTGGATGGGGAAAGGGAAAGCAGGAGACAGAAGCAGGGAAAGCATGTACAAACATATCTGTATTCTGCTTTCAAGTCTGCTGCTGGCAGTTCTGCTGCTTCTCACTCTGCATTTCCTCTCTCTGGGACTGAGCTGCCTGCTCGTCTGTGTCCTCTGCTGCTCCCACTTGTGTTGCCAGTGCATAGGCTAGAACACTTGGTCTGCTTTTACCATGGTCTTGGAGTCAGAAGTCCTTGTCAGAGTGATAGGTGGGCAAGGATTTACAGCAGGATGCCATTTCTAGGTAGTAGTCTGACATTTGCAAGTGTACTTTAAGCAGCAACTGGTAGCACACAGAGGTACAAACATTTATAGACATACAGCAGATATGGAGATGATTTTCCTGTGCCACAACTAAGGGAAGAAAACTCAGATAGAAAATCATTTTTAAAAGCATGCATGAAAAGAAAGGACCTTTCTTACTTTGAAAAGTAAATTTCTGCCTTACATTGTGCTCAAATCAAATCCAAATGAACAACTGACATTGCAAATACTTGATTTTAGATTCTGACGTTGGTATTTGACTTTACGGTATCAGGCAATATATCTGTGAAATATCTATTAGCACATTGACTCTGGTTTACGTGAAGTTACTCCTGGTCCAGTTGAGCTGGGGATCTGATCTGAAAGAAGTAAGCAAGAGAAATACATTAAAAGAAGAGAGAGAGGTACTGTAGTCATAAGGAAACGTTATTCAGAAGTGAAGTCACTGTTTCAACATAATACTGTCAGGAGGAGACCCCACCACATCCTGGAGACATGAAGCTTCTTGCTTTGTCATGGGACACCCAAGGATTAGTACAGATAATAGACTTTGTTCTCTGATCAGATTAGGCTTCCTGTTCATCAGAAGCATCTCTTACTTAATAGAGTTTGACTGTAACACAGCCTTAGAGGACTATTATTTAAAGATTAGACTGCCTTCATCCTCATACTTAATTAATTTTTCAGTGTAGAAGAGAAACTCTGAGGTCTCTAGTCTATTGCTGATGTAACATACTACAGTATCTGATCACAGTTAGACTAGTCAGCCTCCGTGGACATTTGTATATGAGCAAATAATTCTGTAGCCAGTTCAAGATCTATCAAATAATGGACACATAAAAACCTGTGCATCAAGCTAACAAGGGAAAAGAAAAAGACACACATTGGATTACAGTCCTTCAAGCTGAAAATAAAACCAGCTTGCTTGGGAGGAAGGTCTTGTAAGGACATTCTTTTTACAGAAAGTTAACAATAATTGAAATGAACTTTTCACTGGAATCTTTGAAAGGAAACTTTAGCCTAAAAAAAAAGGTCATGATGTTTCTGGATGGGATTTTGCATTGAAACAAAGCAAGAGCATAGATAGGAAAGAATGAGGCACTCCATGTCATCCTCAGATAGCCAATGTCCCCGTAGTAAGAACATTCATTTATGCATCAAGTGACACCATCTGAGTCCTGACCCTAAGCACAGCAGAGCAAGGATTTAACTCTTCATCTTCCAAGTCTCAAGTGATGCTTTTTCCACTAGACTCTTGCCTCTGATTTCTCACAACAAAATTTTCAGTTTGTTGAAGGTCTTGACTTCCTCCTGATTTAGCATGAGGGTATTTTTAAAAGCTCAAATATTTTCATCAGGTTAGCAGCCCTTTCACTGTGGCTTCCTAACCAACGCATTTCATTGTGAAACAGGAGGGAAGGAGAAAATGAGAACCTCTATCTGCTCAGTGTCAACTGGGAGTGAACACAAAGCTACACGCTGTGCCAAACACAGGAAAAACACAGGACTGTTCTTGTGAGTACTGGCCTCTTTTTTTTGAATTCTAATTACTCAAGTGGATTTGCTGGTGTACTTGCAGATGAAATATGGGATCTGGATTTTGACAGCTAACCAGACAGACATCCTGAGCCATATATATGTAACTTGAAGATAAAAATTCTTTTAACGCTGGTAAAAAAAGGAGCTTGACGTTTAAGAGAAGGTACTTTAAGAAATGAGGTGGAGGGCAAGGGAAAGAATTAAACAGCACTTTAGCATCCAGAGTAACAGAATTAGACCAGTTTGGGGAATCTTTGGATTCCTATTCTTTTGGAGACTTTTACTGCCTATCAGCAGCACACCAAAATATCACCTCTCGTGTACTTTGTCACTTTTTTTTTTTCTCTTCCCAGAAGAAGAACTGTAAGGATATGCTATAAAAAAGTCCTTGCTACTTCATCTTTATGGGAAAAGGAGTTGGTGAAGGAAAGCCACTACATCAGAAGTCAAGGTTTAAAATGAGCTTAGCCCTAAGGGAGTTCATGCTGTACACCAGACATAATCTCTGAGAATACGTGTTGCCTACAATCTCTATACGGACATTGCTTTGAAAATTTCAGGTGGTGGATGCCCCATTTTCCTGGTATGTGACTTGCTTATAGCCACCAAACAAGCCAGTAAGGAAGCTGCTAGACAAACCCCTTAACTTAATCTACGTATCAACAAGGAGATAACTGCATTTTTGCCATTGCTGTAACATCATGTCTCAGGTCACACATTACTTTGATGCATTAATACATTGTTATAGCAAACCATTTATAAAATGGTTAATAAGGCTGAATTATTTCCCAGTGACAACTGAAACTACACATAGCTAATGCATGTCTGTCCACAGCTGGGCACAGCTCCTTCCAATCCCAAACCAGCACTTCATATACACAGGTAGGCCCTTGTGAAAAGATGCATCCAAGAATAAGATCTGTCAAGTACAGAGTTTTACTCAGTATAATAAATATTTGTACCTGGACCAGCTGTCCCTCATAGGTAAGGGCAGCATTAATCTCGAGGAGGCCCTTAATTCAAGAACTTAAATCTTTCCTGTATATTGCCTTCTTTATTCAAGTTGCTATTCCTCAGTTAAAATGATGCTATTTTATTACCTCAGAAAGCTATAATGAAGACAGATAAATTAGTGTTTGAATATTCTCAGATATTAAAGCAAGGGGTGAACACAGAAATTTCTACAGAAATGGGAACCTAGCACAAACTCTTCTAGATTCAAGTCAAATGTCACTGTCAGCTATTGTGCCCACAGTTCTGCTCCTATTTGCAAAGGTAACTAAGTTAATCTCACAATCTGCACATAAAAATACTATTACAAACCAAATGTTACTATGGTATACTAAAATTTTACTTTTCTACCATGAAAAACCCTGTGTTGTCTTTGCAATATTTTTATTATTTTTGTCCTACCATATGTTCGTCATTTGTGCCAGATTTGCTTTTTAAATTTGAAAATATGAAAAAGCCAGACTCCTCTGAAAAGCCACTCTTCCATGTATAGAAAAAGGCAAAGCCCACATACATTTAAAATTTTGACAGCTTTAGTACAACATAGTGGTCTATAGGATGAAAAGTTTTAAAAGCAGGTAACCTCCTTTCCCATGAAACCCCTCAAAATTTTTTAGGCAACATTTAAATTTCAAGAATACAGGGCGAACCCCTTCCCACAATAACCAGAGGTCCCTGCTGATTTTTCTACTGGAATGCCATGACCCCAGAAGCATCAAGAATTGTGTCTTTCCAATATTGAAAATTTATTCTATATCCATTATTTTCATGGGTGGGAAAAAAAAAACCAAAACCAAAAACTTCAGCAGCAGAAGGAGCAGACTTGCACGAAGTTCGAGCATGCAGTTTTACCGGCATTTTTGTTTTGGCTTCTCTAGCCATGCTATCATTCTTTGCTTGCATAGCTGTGCTTATTTGTAATTCTGGCTTGTTCACATGCTCCCACTATAGTAAATAATTTTAAAGATAACAAATTTCAAATGGATTATTTTTATTGTTAATGGAAAAAGGCCTCATTAGAAGATTCTACTGTGCTTATTCAATGCCACTTCATAATGAAAAGCAGATAAACTATACTTATATTCTGTATAGGGCAACTAAAAGAATTTGCCACTGTAGATGAGAATTTAATTACCCCCAATTTTAAATTTTTTTTCCCAAAGTAATTAACTTTCTTGAGGTATATGTACCTATATCAAAGGAGCAAGATATATCATACTACATAAAGCATTAAATCTAAGCATTATTATGTGTCAAGTGATCAATTAAGGCATTTATAAATGGATAACTATCATCATTACTCTATGTGTGTAATTAGGGCTCAGCAAAATTCTGACTTCACATGCTGCAGAATAATCTGAAGCTAGGCCAATCCTAAAATTAGGTGCCAAAGTAACAAATTCACAAATATATATGTCCTGAGAAAAACATTTGTTTTCAACCCTACTGTTTTATCAACTCTTGCTACAGTAAGTTAGTAGTGCATAATTGTTGAAGCAAGTGAAAGACTGCCCAAAAACATTGATAGAACTGATGCCCCTTCACAGCACAGCAGGATTAATTAGACACATTCCTGGTGATGAGCTACAGTGTCAAGCAGATAATTGGCACCGTATTGAACCATTCCACTTTAAGCATAGCAGTATAATCCTGGTTACTAGGAAGAAAACTAACTTTGCTTGGTACAGCTCAGAAGATACTTCTGGATTCTGCAAACTTACAAAGAACCCCTAACTCCCTGAACTGATTTCAAGCCTGTCTTCTGTTAATGTCAGCTCAACCCAAAACAAATGCCTTGCTTCAGGAGGTACCTGTATGCTAAATGAACGCGCTTGTTTCTCAGGCAGCTGAAACAGCCTAAGACACCTGTTAAAAAAGGGTAGTGCTGTGAGGTGGCATTAGCCCTTTATATTCCTGCAATGCAGCTTTGGGAAAGGCAAACCAGTGTCAGAGGTCAAGGTGTTCAGAGGAATTGGCAGAGTCCATGCTGGGGAGCTTTTCCATGCGCCATCTCCTGATTCTGTGTACCCACTCCAGTCCCAAGCTGCCTGCCCCAAACAGCCAGCTGTCAGCCAGGACACCTATCTTGGCTCACTGAAGTGCAGGGTAGTCCTATGTGTCTTTGAAACCCAGATAAGGTTTCACGGCCTGGAATTCATGCTTTAAATCCTGT
The DNA here is from genome assembly GCF_000696875.1 of Nestor notabilis. NCBI lineage: Eukaryota > Metazoa > Chordata > Aves > Psittaciformes > Psittacidae > Nestor > Nestor notabilis. The sequence continues at coordinate 71,425 of NW_009940536.1, forward strand.
TTTTATTAATTTCCTACATTTCAGATCCAAGATATTTTCATCTTTTGTCTCTCTCTTTTGAGTTTAGATGTGCAGTTTACAAATGAGGCACAGTCCTTTGGAAAGACAACTTTGTAATTAATCATTCAAGCACACAAGAATTATGTCGTAGCATCGCATTTGACTAAAAAGAATTCAGCCTGCACTAGACAGCTTGTTAAAACAAGAAGATTAGTCTTTTTATTTTTTTTTGTTAGATAAAAGGATACTTTCATGTTGGTCAGAAACACCTCTGTGTTCATATTGATACAGATCTCTTCCCCCCCCCTCCCTTTCTGACTTTAATGAAAGGAGAATAAGGCATTTCAGATTTTATTACCATGGTCACTGCTGAAACATATATTAAATTAGAGATGTGCCAATGCTGGAATTTTAACAATAATTCAGACAGGTACAGAGCAACTACAGACATTAGTCTCCTCTCTCTGCTTAACATCTGCTTCAAATAAATCCAAATCAGATGCTGGCTTTCAAACTCCACAGTAAAGCCTACGAACTTAAAACAAATACCTTTCTAAATTATCTTTGACTAAGGATAGACATATAAAAATCCAGATATATTCACAAAAACCCAAACTTCCCAGACCAAGCAGTGCTCAGCATTACAGAATTATTATTTACAATAGCTGAGTGCCTTGATTTCTCAGCCACTCATTTTTTAGTTTACAGAAGAGGATGACAATTAAACACAGATAAGAGTTGTATTTTCAGGTAGCAGCAGAACTGGAATTCCTTTGGGTGTATACGTGCACATATGTAACCCGCCCCCACCTTTCCTAAGCCTCATTTCATTTTTTACTAGTAGGATGCCACACAGTCTGACTATACCCCTCCATGCCAAAAGTAGGATAAACCACATTTTTAAATGTCAAACCACAATATACCACTAGTAAAGAAACTTTGGGAAGAAGGGAGGGAAATATTCACCTCATAGCATCAGGGAGATAAAATTTAAGTTTATTTGATTTGCTGCCATTAGCTATATACTTTAACTACACTCCTTGCCTGTTTTTTATTGTGTATTTTATACCTGGCATTTTCTTTTGATTCCTTTTCATGAGAATTAAACCCCTGCAAGAAGTGCAAATGACCAGGTCATTGTGCACCAGAAATTTACCTAGCACTATTCAACGAAGGAGGTTCAACACCAAAACATCCTTGTGACTTACAGTAAAGGAAAACAAAGTCAGACTGCTATTGACAGGCATAGACAAGCAGAAGAGGCTACAGAGATTGATGATATTCACAGTGATTCCTCCAAGCCATTGAGCAAATAGTCACAGCCACAGTAAGTGACAGATGGGAGCACATCCATCTGCTGCAGCAGCAGGAGCTCAGGCCATCCCTGAAAGGCCAGCCACTGGTTCAGAGGTGGCAAATGCATGTTCAGAGCAGCACTGAGCTAAGCACACGCATCCACGTAGGAACAAGCTGGCATGCTTCTTCCTTGCCAGCTACTGGGGTAAACCGAGAGAGGCTGCGCTAGGCTTGGGAAGGTAGCATGGGCAGCCATCAGAAATGACCTCACTGTAGCTCTCCATAAGGGAAAATGAAAAGCAATGCTTTGCCTCAACAGCCTGGGTGGGAGTTTGCCTTAGCATTTCTCTCCTGGCAAACTCCGGGGGTAATTGTGGTTACCATGTGCTAGTAAATAGCAACTACCCTCAGAAATACAAAGCCTTTTTGAGATCAAGTATCTGAAGGGAGGCAGCTCCTCTAAGCTGCCCTGCCATTTGAATTCAGACATTGCTCCTCCTCGCATAATTTGCTACACATTTCTAATTTAAGTGTCACATATGAGTGTACACTTTTATATAATACTTTGTAATCATCAGAGATTGATTTATCCCCCCTTTTTAATATGTGCTTTATACTCAACATCCTCATAAAGGTTGGTGGCAAATTGCTGCAGTTAGAAAAATACATTACCATAAATTTTGAGACAGGGCAAAGAAGTGTTAGCAACAGTCCTGTGGTGCTATAAATAGTTTTACCTGTTTTGAATATTACAAAAGAGTGGAATAAGTCATTTCGATCCAGGGAAAGGTTTAGGAGAACTGGGAGGTCTGTGAGCACTTCAGCATCTCTTCAGTTCTTCCCTGATGCTCAGGTAGTGTCCAGGTGCATGCATTTTCACTAACACAACTAACAATTATGGGCCTCTCTTTAATGAGCAATATGGTGAGATGTTAGAGATGCCCAGTGAGGGAGCAGATAGTGTGGGAGGCCACAAAATTAGTGCCATTATCCCGATGGGTACTGAGCTGTACCAAGTAGCCCAAGTATGGCAACATGGTGAACTGGCTACGTTGCTTCTTCCTCCTACTCTGTGCAGGGCAAAGATGAATCCAGTGTTACCCACTGGCCCAAATATTTGATTTTAGTCCTCTTGAGGACTGAGCTCAACCTTCTCCTATCTGTGCGGTACTCCAAGCATTTCGTATGCTGAGATGGGTGGAAATACTCAACCCTTATTTTCTAAGTGAAAAGTGGAGGGAGGGAAAGATTTTATTTTTAACAACATTCTTTGACACCTAAACATATATGTGAACACAACAGTTTTCCAGAAGAAAGTTTTCTTGAGAAAATTGCTTAGATCTGGAAAGACTGAATGTGGGAAGACCCTCATGACTCAGCATCAGGATACTCACCTGGGATGTGATAAGCCCCAGTACTTGACCACAATTTATTCCCCACATCCTAGATGAGTAACCCAGCCACCAAAATGCTAAGTCTTCTGGTATAGCTTCCATCTCCCACTAGTAACCTTTTAAATACCCTGTTTTCCTTCTGCATTGGGTAGAGGCGGCTTCTGATACCATGTGTGTTCCCACCTACCACTGTTGATGAGATGCCCAGTGATCATTAACAGGTCATATGAGTGAACTGGCTGCTAAGTTATATGTTTTTAAAAAAATTCTTACAGGGCTGTACTGAAAGTATATTACTGCCCTTTACAGTCTAGAGACATTTAAGGGACTGCAGGAGGTCAGGAGAAGTCAGAGTAGGACATCAAGGAGAAAAGGAACTCCTCCCTCCCCTACTAAAATCATATATCTAAGCAAAGCACGAATAATGTCAGAAAAGCTTGGTGGGAAAAAGCGCCAAGGCAGTTCAAACATTTTGCACTTTCTCAGATCAGTTAGCCGTACTTGGCTAACACTTTCTCAAGGTGTTAACCTGTTAGGAGGGTAAGTACTCTTACACTCTGAAATGAGAAATGTTCCAGAACAAATTTACTTCACCTTCTTCCATGAGACTCTGTAGCTTGCTAATCAGACCTTATAAAACCCTGCAGGGTGGAAGCAATGCATGTAGCCCATTACTGGCTCTTGTTTGGGCCACAGACTGTTTGATATTAGGAGATAATAGGAGCAGGATTTCCAACTTTGTCTTTTGAGAAACACCTGGTAAAGGAACTACTGAAGTTTGCATGCTAAAAATCATACAAGACAGCTTTTCAACAGTTATTAGAATTATGAGAAAGAGCTAAATTGTTAGTGCTATAAACACAAAACTAGAGTGCCCCGTCATTTTCTCAAGCCCTTATCTCCTTAGATAGGGACCCTTGAAAAGTCATATATGACAGAAAGCAAGTAATTGAAAACATGGCAAAGTGATGGGATATTTGAAAAAAATGTTGCAATAGGTAAATAGCAACTTATGGGCATGTTCAAACATCCACATTCTTCTGCTGCTGTTGCTTCTGAAATTCTCCTCGGCAAAAAAAGGGGGAATAGCTTTAAGCTGAAAGAGAGTAGATTAAGATTACATATAAGGAAGAAATTTTTTACTGTGAGGGTGGTGAGACAGTGGAACAGGTTGCCTAGAGAAGTTGTGGATGCCCCATCCCTGGCAGTGTTCAAGGCCAGGGTGGATGGGGCTTTGAGCAATCTGGTCTAGTGGAAGGTGTCCCTGCTTGTGGCAGTGGAGTTGCAACTAGATGATCTTTAAGGTGCCTTTCAACCCAAAGAAGTGTATGATTCTATGAAAAGCAGGAGCTCCCCCCAACATTAAAAAATAAAATCCCCTTTTGCCTGGCATGCAGCTGTGGAAGTAGCAATGCTTATGTATTTCAGCTAATGGAATATGCTTTAATTATCCAATCTCTCCAACAAATTAAATTCTCAAAATTATAGACAGATTAGCAAACTAGTGAGAAGCCAGTCAGCTGAATTTCAGCTTTTTTATTTCTGCAGGATAGGATGGTATATAGTAGAACCATCTGTAAATTCACTTGTGATGCAGTACAGAAAGAATTAGAATTCATTAAAGGATATTTTAAACAATTAATGTCATCCTCCGTTATTCTATAAAAGTATATTTTACAGAGGATCTTAAACTAGCACTATGACGAAGCAAATTGCCATCATATAAGGATCCTTAATTTGAACAAGGACATTTTACCTGATTTTGAGTTTAATTCTATTTCTTTTCTCTGTAACAGCATGGATGAAAACCTGAATTAGTCTATTCTGATTTAAGAGGTCTACCCATTCTGGTGAATATGTATGTGAGTGTTCATACATATATATAAATAAATGATAAATATATATATGTGTAGATGAATGTTCATTTGCACCTGTGCGTATATATATATTTGCTTGTTTGCCTTAAATTCAGGTGGAGTGCAAACTGAAGTAGTTGGTAAGTCAAGACATTGCACAATTGCATACATTTTACTTTCTGTTGCTAGGACACCACAGTCAAGGCTGGAACCTGTTCCCATTCATGCTGATGGACCTTCCACTTACAGGTCTGTGTGATGCATGGCCAGTCCTGGAGAGCTCACCTTCAAGCTGTCAGCCTGGGCTCCAGACCTGTCTGCTCAGCCCCTACGTAACCAGCCTGCAGGACTGTGGTAGATGTTATGCAATGGGTGTTGCTCTGCTCATCTCTGGAAGAAACTACAAAATAAAATCACTCTTAAGAGGGAGCATTTTATGAGTCTGCGTGTTTCAGAGACCACAGTGCTTTCTTATACCTTAAAAAGTGGCAATTGTGCTCTCCAGACACTACACAGCAAGTAACAAAGTAATGGGAGTATTCATAGAATCATAGAATGGTTTAGGTTGGAAAGGCCCTTAAGATCATCTAGTCCCACCCCCCCGCCATGAGCAGGGACACCACACACTAAACTATGTTGCCCAAGACCCTGTCCAATCTGGCCTTGAACACCGCCATGGTTGGAGCATTCACAACTTCCTTGGGCAACACATTCCAGTGCCTCACCACCCTCACAATAAAGAACTTCTTCCTTATATCTAAACTAAACTTCCCCTATTTAAGTTGAAAGCCATTACCCCTTGTCCTACCACTACAGTCCCTAACGAAGAGTCCCTCCCCAGCATCCTTGTAGGCCCCATTCAGATATTGGAAGGCTGCTATGAGGTCTCCACACAGTCTTCTCTTTTCCAGGCTGAACAGCCCCAACTTTCTCAAGCCTGTCTTCATAAGGGAAGCGCGCCAACCCTCTTACCATCCTCGTGGCCCTCCTCTGGACTTGCTCCAACAGCTCCATGTCCTTTTTATGTTGAGGACACCAGAACTGGACACAATACTCCAAGTGAGGTCTCACGAGAGCAGAGTAGAGGGGCAGGATCACCTCCTTTGACCTGCTGGTCACGCTTCTTTTGATGCAGCCCAGGATACGGTTGGCTTTTTGGGCTGCAAGCGCACACTGAGGCCAGCTCATGTAAAGCTTCTCATCAACCACCACCCTCAAGTCCTCCACAGGGCTGCTCTGAATCTCTTCTCCACCCAGCCTGTAGCTGTGCCTGGGGTTGTGCCGACCCAGGTGTAGGACCTTGCACTTGG
>NW_009940536.1:77626-78538 GCF_000696875.1 Nestor notabilis
CGTGCGGGACAGTGTCGAATGCTTTGCACAAGTCCAGGTAGATGACGTGAACTGCTCTGCCACTGCCCATCAGGCCCGTAGCCCCATCATAGAAGGTACCAAATTGGTAAGGCAGGATTTCCCCTTTGTGAAACCATGCTGGCTATCACCAACCACCTCGCTGTTTTTCATGTGCCGCAGCATTCTTTCCAGGAGAATCTGCTCCAAGATTTTGCCAGGCACAGAGGTGAGACTGACTGGTCTATAGTTTTGCGGGTCTTCCACCTTATCCTTCTTGAAAATGGGGGTTACATTCCCCTTCTTCCAGTCATCCGGAACTTCACCTGACTGCCATGACCTCTCAAATATGATGGACAGTGTGGCTGAGCAACCTCATTTGCCAGCTGTTTCAGGATCCTTGGATGGATTTCATCAGATCCCATGGACTTGTGCACGTTCAGGTTCTCAAGGTGGTCTCGAACCTGATCCTCTCCTACAGTGGGCCTAAGGTCTTCATTCTCACAGTCCCTGTGATTGCCTTCCAAGACTTGGGTGGTGTGGTATGAACATTTGCTAGTGAAGACTGAGGCAAAGAAGTCATTAAGAACCTCAGCCTTCTCCAAATCCGGGGTAGCCAGTCCTCCTGATACCTTCTGGAGAGGGCCCACATTGTCCCTAATCTTTCTTTTATTTGCTACGTACCTATAGAAGCCTTTGCTGTTATTTTTGATGTCTCTTGCCAGATTTAATTCTAACTGGGCCTTAGCTTTCCTGACCTGGTTCCTGGCTTCCCGGACAACATTTCTGTAATCTTCCCAGGTTGCGTGTCCTCACTTCCAGCTGCTGTAAGCTTCTTTTTTCCCTGTAAGTTTCCTCAGCAGTTCCTTATCCATGCATGGAGTTCTCCTGGCCCTCCTGTTGCACTTCCTTTTA
>NW_009940537.1:0-6120 GCF_000696875.1 Nestor notabilis
GGGCCCATTCGGCGCCTGCTGCTCGGGGCCGCGGCGCGGGGCCTGACCATTGTCCTTCTGCCGCAGCCTGAGGGACCAGATGAAGCAGCAGTTCCTGGAGTGCAGCTCTGTAGCTGACGCCGGTGAGCTTGTCCCTGCTCTGGCTCCCTCTAGCAACCCCCTGTGCCTCCCCTGAACGTCACGTTTCAATATACGTAAATATTTTTAAGTTACCAAAAGTGTTTGTTGTAACAATGAAATGTTTTTTCTTAGCCGAGCATCTCACTTCATTTTCTAGACAGCTGTTGGAAACATGTTTGCTTATAAAGCTGCCATCCGGTTATTGCCCACTGCTCTTTCTCGCCTTCGGTTTCCACCTGTGGCCTCTCTGACAATCAGACAAGTGATGACTGGTTTTAGGAATCTGATCACGAGGACTGAAGTCTTAACAAAAGTCTGCCTAAATGCTTGGCAGCAATCCTGACTTAAGGCGTTTCTTCTTGTTCCCATCGTGTTTCCGTTGCCTATATCTTCTCCCCCTGAACCAGAACCATAGATAGAGCAATGCTGCCAGCCGGTTCTGGCACATCTAAAAAGTACTAAATGGTAATATAGTGAAGCTAGTAATTCCCGCCATACAGCTCACTAATAGTGGAACAGATGATAAGATGTGGAGAGAGAATTAAGAAATACTTTGTTAATAGAGTCATCAGGCTACTTTCTGCTTTGTAGATTGCATTTAAAAATCTTTGTTGTGCTTTTTTTGTTAGTGACATCCTTTCTTTGCAGGTAAAACAGCTGACTCTGACTACACAATCAAGGAAAAGTCTGTGCAGAAGTATGTCATTGGATAACTTCAAACTTTTGATGTATTTTAAATGAAGAGAAGGGTTAAGAACTGAGTTTGGAGGTTCTCTCCAGTTCACTGCTGCATAGTAAATCTCTGGATTAACTATCACTACTTTGCAGAAGTCTGGTGAAAATAAAGGAAATTAAGGGAAAGTATGGGGAAGAAATATTTTACTCAGTCTCCTAATACATTTTTGTATCTGATGTGGCTTCTTAATTTGCAGTGCTCTTTGCAGATGGCTAGAATTCACTAATATAGTTATACATGCTAAGATACTCCTAGCCTTAATAACTTGTGGTTTATAGGAAAAAATCTTCAGACACTTAGAAAGCAAGTTGTGAGACTGCTTTTACATTTTTTTTTTGATATCTTCACAGTGTTTAGGATTCTGTTTTCTTGTGGTTTTTTCTCTGTGTTTTGTTGTTATTTTTTTGTGTGTGGTTTTTGTTGGTTTTTTTTTTTTGTTGTTTTGTTTTGTTTGGTTGGGGTTTTTTTCCTTCAGTGTCATAGAAGATTGTAGAAGAGACATTGAGAAAGAAAAAGTCTCTTTCTGGAACAAGACATTAGCCTTGCGAAGGTAGAATTTTCTTCCTGTTTATTTCGAAGTTTTCTGTTTGTCTGTGCATACACACATGCTTATATACATAATTCTGATTAAAACAGGATTTCAAAGTGATACGGGATGTGGTGCAAACATGAGTGATTTTAATAACATTGAACCAGTGGGAATGCAGCTAGAGATACTGGAGGGAAAGGGAGAATCAAGTCAAAACATGTAAACTGGAAGGTTCCTGCAGAATTGTTGAAGTCTGACTGTATAAATGGGAAAACATACTTCTTGGCAGCATTTTATAATGCATATGAAAAAGTAGAAGTTGATAGGCTAAGTACTACGTATCTCCTGTGTTACATGGCTGCTTATTTGAATTCCCACCTTTGCCCAGCTTATCTTCTGCAGACTGTGGGATTAATAGTGTCTTGGTGTGTTTGTCAAGAGAAAAAGCAGTTGTCACTAACAAATAATCATCAATACGCCTTTTTTGTCTTGAGGGTTAAGCCCTTGTGTTTAAGAAGCATGATATTTAAAAGGTACTCAGAATTTCATATGTATAATTCCAATACTAAAGTAGCTATAAACGGAACCTAAGAAATATATTTTCTGCTACTTATCTAAATCTATTTCTCTCAGTTTCATATCAGTTCTCATCAGCTTTGATTTTTTCCCCACACTATGCAGGATCCAGGTTATGGCTGCCCTGAGAGACAAAATGAAGCAAAATGATAGCGACTCACAGTAAGGTGTTCTTGGGAAAAGGATAGCCGGAAAGGAATGGTCTTCACACAGTTTTATCTGACATGTTTCTACATTAGTGCATTGTACCTTTTTTTAAAAGCAAGCGTCTTTTTTTCTAGTTCTGACTGAATGATAGGCTGTCCACCATCTGGCTGGAATCTGCATGATCAGAACTCTTATACCCAGGGTGGATTCACATCTGAACTAACCGATCTTTGATTACAGAGATCGTAATTTTTGATTCACTAGTGAGAACTGTTTGTAGTTAAGAGTTATTTCCTTTAATATGAGTTACGTGCATTTATAATAGCTAAGCATATATTACAGGCTTGTAACAGGGCCTTGGCTCTGCTTTGCTGCCTTGATTAATTTATTGTGTAGAAGTTTAATGTCCTTGAAAACGAACAGAAAGTTTTGAATATGTTTAGAATCAGGTTTTAGTTTCCTGCCCTATATTAACAGGTGCACAAATCTAAAGTGTAATATAAGAAATCTAGTTTCTGTCAGAAATACAGCTGAAAACATTGCATCGTCATGATGTCCCTGCCCTGTGCCAGAATTCAGGAGCTTCAGTTCTTAGCCATTCTCAAGTGGCTAGGCTTCCCTGATGCCTTCCAAGCTCTGTGATTTGAAATGTTAAGACAGACTTAACTGAAACTGAGAAACTGATGGAAACTGAGGGAACATAATGAGGCTATTTGGCTCCTACAACAATACTTAGTATAATAACTGTAAAAAAAAAAAGGCAATTTGAAAAAAAAAAAAAGGGAGGAGGAGGGAGGGAAATTGGGGTTTTCTTATTTAATCTAAATAACCTTGATGAAAACATTTATGCTGTTGACTCATTAGTATGCAACTGTGTTCCTTCCGTAGACTGATGCTGAAAATTATGGAAGACATAGTAAGGCTCAGCCAGGCAGTAGTTGCGTATCAGCAGGTAAGTGGCAGTCATAGCTTCTGTTGCAGTTGTTTGGGTCAACATGGGCACAAACACAGTTGGAAAGTAGTAAGACTGAACAAGTCCTGTAAAGCTTAATGTGTGGCCCAAAGGGTGCAGTGCCTACTGGTGTTAAAATTACTGAAATGATTACTTAAAGTGAGTATGTAAGAAAGTCTGTTTCTAGAGCTGCCCTTAACTGCTTTTGTGATTTGAGATGGCATTTTTCAAATTAGTTATGAGCCAAGAGTCTAGGAAGTACTCTTTTTTTATTTTTATTTTTTTTTCCTTTCAGCAAGCACGTGAAAAGGAACAGGAAGTGACTGACATTAAAAGGCGAAGACTTTGTAAGTGTGTTAGTTATACTGACTTTTATGTTTGAATGTATGGTTCATGTTTTAAAGTTCCTATAGCAGTATTAATTTACATCGGAAGTAACTGCAAGACACAGATATAAAACTTCTGAAAAAGAGTAGGAAGTACTGTAAAAGTGAGCTGGTGTGTTGTCTAGTTGAGCACGAGACTGACCAGTAGAATGGGAGGCACAAAAAGATTCTCAAAGAATGTGGTGGTGTTTTATTATTAGTGTAAGCTCCCCAGAAAATTACACATCATTTAGTAATTTAAATCAGACCTACAACATCTAAAGGATCTTTTTTTGTCAGATTGCACCTTTATGAAATGTTTGCAGAATAGGGGATGGGATTTACTTGCAAAGAACTTTAGTAGTAGTACATACGTTGGTATTCAGTAGGCTTTTTAGAATGGGTCAAATTTAGATCCTCAGAAAATGTTTTTTTTTTTTTTAATGTTCTTACTGTCATATGACCAGGTTTGCCAATAGTTTTAACAGTTACTGTCTGCGTCATGCATACAAAGTGGTGTATATGTTGACAGTAATGAAATAACGCAAGGAAGTATCTGTCTTTTTAGAAAAAGTGAATACCCCTAATATCTTTGGAAATAAGGGGAGGAATGCTGTGTCAGCATTCTTTCAATGTATGAACTGTCCCTGAATAACTTTATTCAGTCTAGTTTTTAGCCTGGCTTCCTATAAAATACTAGTAATATTCACTGATGTGGTCCACATATCCCTTGTACAACTTTGGAATTTGGTTTCAGTCAAATCTGAAAAAGGGAGAAAGATCTTAAACACCTCTGACCGTGAAAGTCGTGACAAGTGGAGGTGGGATGTGGAACAGATGCTCAAAGTATGGTCCATGTCTGATGAAAATAAGAGACAGTATACAAAGTACTTTCTGTTTTGCTAGCAGCCAGGGAAACAATTGATGTACTTTGATACCAGGTAGCCACAGGATGTGTTGCCTCTTGTGTGATAGGAGTATCTTGATGTATATTGGGGGAAGGGATGAAGTGTGAAGTTAGGGGTATTGCAGTGGAAGTGCCTTAGATGCCTGTGAGATAAAAAGCAGATCTTTAGTTCTACTGATCACCTTACTACTCCTTAACACTTCACTTTCCTCATAATGGAAAAAGTATTGAAAGAAGTTGGAAGACAGAAACTAGTGCAAATCCATGATATGATGAACAAAGTAAACGAGGAACAAACAACTGGGAAAGTGAAAATGCTGGAGGAGATGCATAATGACTACCAGAAAGAGAGAAAGTTAACTACAGTAATTCAAAATATACTCCAGGTAAGGTGTTTCAGCTTTTAGAAGCAAGATTGCAGTTTTGCATTACAGTCACAATAATACAGTGTCTGGTAAATGTAGCTTCAGGCAAAATTCTGTTTTCTAATAACTTTAATGATAGTAATGGAAAAACTGCTGTATGAAAGGAAAACTTTATTGCTTTAAAGGCTGCAAGCATGAAATAGTCACAGATTTTTTTTTTGAATAGTTATTTATGGAGTTTCAAGACAGTCTATCAATCTGTCTTACTCTTTTGTTCCTTTAAAGGTATGAAAATAATGCATTTTCTCAGAGAATATCTGTTACAGCAGTGGCTGTATTTCCTTATACTGAAAGTCAAAAGTCACCCCTACAGTCCCCCCACATCAGTTTCCCTATGTCATGGTTAGGAAAAATAAGTAGGTCTTAATCCCGCGATACCACTGAGCCAGGCTGCTGCTTCTCAGTCTGCTCCCTGTGACCACATGTGCTTCTCTGTGTTGCCCACTGCAGCCTTGTAAAAGCCTTGGCCTGCAGCCACGGCCCATCTCCAGTTACTCTCTGTGGTGTCTTTTGGTTACCCTTTTGGTATCAGATGCTGCTGACTAGCCTGAATCCATGTAGCTGGCTGGCAGGTCATCTGGGGTGTGGAGACACACAAAGTGAGGAAGAAGAGGTCATGGTTTGGGATAGGGTGGAAGCATCCTGTGCTCAGGGGGGCGCTCCACTAAAGGTCAGTACACTGTGCGGCAGTTGGGTGTTCTGCCTCTCGCTGTGTGATTTGTCCTGGCTTCCTTCGCCTGGCCCCACAGATCATTGACTTGGGTACAAAGATGGGAGGTACGGTGAATTTACACAGTAAATGGCAACTGCAGTGTTCTCCAGTTTATCTGCAAACAGATTACGGAATCCCAGTTAAGCATGCACAAAGTTTATTTTAAAACTTTCAACTGGGGAAAGGAGAGAACATATTGGAGGGCTTCAGGTAAAGACAGGCTATAATCGCACTATGAATTTGGATGATCAGAAGAATTTCAATGACAGAAAGGAGATCCCTATGATTTTGTGTTGCATGCTATGTACTACTAGCTTGCATTGATAAACAAGGTTACATCTCAAATTCAGAACAAGAAATTAAACATTTTAGTGGGGTTTTGTATTCCTGGGAGCTTCTGAGCCATAAGTAGAGCAAATCTTTATTGGTTAACTTTAATAATTCCCTTTTTCAGTCCAGAATGTCAGGGTAAAAATGTCAACTGTTATATCGTATGTTTGAGGCAAACTTTATGTGTTAAAAAATAAATCCTCTAAATTCCTATGTTTAAAATAGGGATAGTGTGCAAGCACCTCTGGGGACTTAAAGCACCACTTTTTTTTTTTTTTTTTTTTTTTTTTTTTTTTTTTTTTTCTCCTGGGTGTGTAAAAA
>NW_009940537.1:6151-7298 GCF_000696875.1 Nestor notabilis
TTTTTGCCCATGCGTTGGCAATAGGATCTAAAATACTCTTCCTCTTTGACCTATGCCACCTATTTCAAATACTGCTGTGAATTTCGAGGGCTCACAAATTAAAAACCAGACAGATTTTGAGAGAATTTAGTGGGAATAATAATTTTTCGTGGCCTTTTTATTTTTTTGTAACCAATCTTCTTTTCTTACAGAGTGTCATAATTGGAAGCAGAGTTAACTGGGCAGAAGATCCATCTTTAAAGGCAGTTGTTCTACAGCTTGAAAAAAATGTCTGAGTCAGGAGAGATGGTTTTTGATATTTCTTTTAATATAGTGTATGTAATCAATCTGCTAAACTTGATAATTAATACACATTATGAAAACACAGTTTAACCTTACTGGAAGCATCTGTTCACTGAAGAGACTGAGAATGTAGCCACACAGCTCTTCGAAATGAAATTTAGTTCCTGGTACATAACAAATGTTTGAACAGGCAGCATGGCTGATGAAACTATCTGAAAAGACCCTTTAGAGCCATCTTCTCCCAAGTAAAAAAGAAGAATCGTCAATGTATTTCAAGACTTATGTAAAATTCAGCTTAACCCAGGCCCCGTGGAAAGACCAAGCTGGAAGCTGAAATCAAATCTTTGTGATTTATTTTCCTTTGTTTTTATTATTAGCGCTTTGTGTATGTTTTTAGATTTTATAAATGCTGTATTTTATACTGCATGTTTTCTACTCGTAGCAACCGCTTGTGACTCTGCTATGTGCTGCTTAGTTACAGCTGGGTTTCCAGCATTAGACATAACCCGTGACTGCCAACCCACATAGCAAAGTACGCCAACCGGAGGCACAGCGCAGGGAAAGGGGTGACTTTGTGCTAAGCGCTACTTTAAATGGACTTTTTCACTAAAAACCCCACGTCTTTGTTTTATGCTTCACAAACTGAGCAGGTCATAGCATGTCTTATGTTAAAATACGGTCGCTTTTAACACTTAAATTGCCGGAGGATGGACGGGACGCGTCGTGATCCAATAAAGATAAAATGCTGGCTTGCAGCTGGTTTTAGTCAATGCTTCGCGCCGAGTTTTGGTGTCCGTGTCGGCGCAGGCCTGCGCCCAGAACCGGCGCCGCTCCGGGCGGAGCCTCCTCCGCTGTGGGCGGGCCC
>NW_009940538.1:0-5882 GCF_000696875.1 Nestor notabilis
GCACCTCCTGCCACCTCTGCTCCTCAGCCCATCTTGCCCAATGAACATCAACCCTATGACTTGTCTACTTTACTCACCTGAGTCTTCCATGGGTGCTGATGTGGTTTTGTCTTCTGAAGGTGTTGTGATAATGGTACCTGGTGTTGTTGGTGTCACATCTCCTATGAAATGGAAAATGTTGCAAGCATATCAATTCTACTTGACTAGGTGTTGTTCAAGACAGGAAATACATTTTCTGCCACAAGAAGCATAATGTCAGTTAAGTTGCCCTTCCCTGATCCCAGCCTTGTACCTGTGCAGTATCCTTCTTCAATGGACAGATCATCCAATGCTATATTGCTCCGGAAATCTTCACCTATCATGCCTTCCAGGACAATCTAAGGGAGGAGACGGTTCCCAGCATTAGGTCCAGCATGTATGTGAAGCACCATTAAGAAGCATGGCCATCTCAGGTGCTATTTAGAGCCTGTTCCCTTACCTGCATGTTTCCTTTGCTGTGCACTGTGACCTCTCCCAAGTTCCATCTGTCCCCTTGGTTTCCAGCCTCTTTCCATTCCAGTGTTGATGTTTCATTGTGAACTACATACACCCGCAGACCCATTGCTTCAGCCACTCCATACATGTGATACCAGAAGCGGAAGCAGTGTGGTCCTTCTGAACTGCACACTGGACTGACCAATTGGGCTATCTCGCCTGGGTCTTGTTTACTTCCTTGCAGGTAGATATAGTAGCCCTCTGGAAACAGCAGTGTCAATTTTTTACATTAATGGGCCAGCACAAGATAAAGTGACTTCATTTACACATTGTGTACAGTACAACATTTCTTCACCCAGCTCCTGCATTAATCTTTCAGTCCTCAAATGGATTTCCACCAGATTACACTGGTCTCCTACTTAGGGAAAGGAAAGCCTTCTAAAAGAAGACCAAGTGCCACAGTGGTCCAGTGTCAGCTTGGATATACCTTTGCTGAAGCCTCTTTACAGGAAGTGATGCTAACAGGTCACATGCTGAATGTCCTGCAATGTTCATTCACCCCACAACAGATCCTGACTGCTGCAGAAGGCTCTGGATTGAGCCTAGGTAACACGTGGCCTGCATTTGCCGTTATAAGAGGCTCCTTGCCCTCTTCCAAGAGAAACACAGCCACATACTGTCTGCTGTTCCTACCTCCAGTTGTATGGTCATGGGATGGGCCAGTATTTGGTGTAGGTGTTGGCCCTTTGTGCCTTGTCCAGTCAAAGTTGTCACTGGTTGCCTGTTCCCACTCACAGAAGTCAAAATCAAATGTGCAGGACATATTGCAGGCTGTTGGTGCAGCTGTATATGGTGCAGAAAGAAAAACAGAGTTTTCACAATGAGGTTTGGAATCTTCTCGCTGTTCTGACAATGCCCTTCTAGGTCTTCTGCACCCACGTTCATGAAAAATTTGAAGACGTTATAATGGAATGAGAAGTGACCGATACTGAAAATTTGGCTATAAAATATGAAATTTTAAGTGCCTGAGAATGTATGCTATTTTATAAGTCATTTCCTCAATTATCATCATAATACACCAATATCCTGTATCCACTAATATGCCAGTCATAATTCTTGGTCATTGCAAATTGCTCAAAGCTGTCCTATTTGGCACAGTAGTATTCATCTGGCTCTCAAAGTCCTGCTTAGGCAGAAATCCAGACATTGTGACAAGAACGGTCTGACATTTCTTTCTACTGCTTATGAACTGGGATAAGAAGTATTGTCTCAGAATTGGAAAGAGGTTACGTAATGCATTTTAATGTCATAGCCTCATACTTAGGCTGCTCTTTCTGCTGGCTTTGGTAATCACCTCTGGTAGTTCTAGAAGAAGAAATTTAAGGGTATATGGAAGAAATTTTTTACAATGAGGGTGGTGCAACACTAGAACAGGTAGCCCAGAGAGGTGGTAGATGCCTCATCCTTGGAAACAATTCAAGGTCACAGGGGTCTGAGCAACCTGATCTAGTTTGAGATGGCCCTGCTCATTGCAGGGGTTGGACTAGATGACCTTTAAAGATCTCTCCCAACCCAAACTATTCTATGATTCTATTAATTTCTTGCCTCTAGCCTTAACTCTATGTTAACTAGTTTACCTAGGTAAGGGCCTAACAGTGTTATGACTGGAAGGCTGAGTGGACCTCAAGGTACACAATTCCCCTTTATAAAGGGGAATTTCCCTGGTTTATATCCTTCTGAATTCATTTTACATGCTTCCAGAAAACCTGGATCTGTAGACAGGTTGGGTAAGTCATGTAATTAACACTTCTCAAAAAGATAAAATATTTAATAAAGCCAAAGAAGTGATTTCTCAGACAGCACTCAATAGTCCCTGATTGAGATGTTAACTAACACTGTATGTTGTATTTCATGACCCAATTCTGAAAAGTCTTAGGTTAAAAGTGTTCAAACATCACCTTCTAAAGCAAATACTGGAAGCCCATTATAAGCTTAGATTATAAGCCAAATTTCCAGAGATGCTAAGCACTTGAAAGCTTCCTGTATTTCCTTGAATCCCCTTTTCTGAAATACCGCTCAACCTCTTAGTCAGTCAAATGTATATTTGTAGCATGAAGATTTAATTGGATGGCTATTTGCTAAATGACCTAATGACTTACCACAGATGGTATCCTTCTTCCATTCACCCAGATTTACACCTCCAAGTTCACAGGCAGCAGCATACGCCTCTAAAATCTTGCAAAACTGATCAGAATTCCCCTCTGTAGCACACATGTCATAGACACAGCTCTCAAAGTACAGCTGTGGGGGAATGTGCCAATGGCAGACCTGAAAAGGCCCACTATTTCTCAAAATAGTTTTGCAGAGTTCTTCATATTCTTTCTCTTTTGCTGTGTCACAAGTAGGTGGTACAACTGCAACTGGACTACACCTGCGTCAAAAATAAGCAGCGGTTTGGTCATATAATATGTTTTTATATTTCCTTGTATCCTGCGAGGCATACCTCAACAGTAACGGAACCCTATGCGAAATTTTGTAGATTTGCTGTGTATAGTCATCTTTAGTGTCTTTAGTCAAACCCCAAAGTGAGAAATATTACAATTCAACTCATAATTCCCCATTAAGAGTAAAACTGTGAACTGTTGATGTATGACTGTCTATCCATAGAATGAAATCCAGAAGGAACCAACAAATCACCTGTTTAAACCAAGCAAGATGATTTCAATTCACTATTGCATACATTAAGAGCAGTAATTTTTATGTGAAAGCATTAATAGACAGATAAATATCCCATGCCTATGTTAATCAACGTGGCGCTATCTTAGGAGCTGAATCTGAGAGATATATTTAGACTTCTTATAGTAAGATAATACAAAGAAGATATTTTAGAAGGGAGAAGTAAGAAGAAAACCCAAGTTATATGAAAAAAAGGAGTCCAGTTTCAAATAAAATCTACAAAGTTCACATGGAAAACCCCTCAAGGGTGGCTTTAAAGTTTCAATGCTTTCTATCAGAAAGTGGAGTTATTAAAATGTAAAAGCACTAGCAAACAAGTAATATTGAAGAAGGGCTACTGTGGAACGTAAGTCATATATGTTAATCCTATTACCTACATGATTTATGTTTCAGGCATTTTGCTGTTTCCTAAAATATCAGATACTTACGTCCTGTTGTCATCCTTCACTAGCCAGCTGTCACCAAATTTATTTGGATCCTGTTCTAGGACTTTATCTGGATTTAGAAAATCATCCAGTTGGTTGTCATTGAACGTCCCACACAGACCACACAGTTGCCCTTTGAGGCTTTCGTCAGCCAGAATGAAAAGCTCCTGGTCACCATCAAACTTAACCTGTATCCCTACAGAGGTATCAATGACCACAAAATGTTTTTTCATAGCTACTCTGGCTCCATGGTTCAAATCCACAGGAAGATAAACCTGAACTCCATTCACCTAAAGAAAACAAAACCCACACAACCAGGTAAGTCAATAAAGCTCCCAGTGACAAAGGGGAAGTCTACACTGCCAGAACTATTTCTTTCTTACCAAGTCAGCCTTATGGTAATGAACAGTGTAGACACAGAAGTTTAAAGCTTAGCAGAGGCTAACAGGCTGTATACTTATCCCACATCTTGAATAGTGCTTTGTAGCATAAGTTTTACTCCATGCTGTCACAATTACACACATAGCAATACTTGGAATAGCTAAAGTTCTGGTAAGCATGAGTCTGAGAGTGTATAGCAAAAATACTATTTGTATTTTAAAGACCAGATCTATAAAATTCAGACTCAGATTTAGTTCAGCAAAAGCTTTCTATTATAGATGAGGCTATAGATGAAGCTGATACTTTCCTACAACCTCATTTAGAAAAGATTTGAATTGACAGAAGAAAGCTATGCTGATTCCTGCCTTTTTGGGGAAGAAAAAAAAATAAATCCAAACAACCCCCCCCCCCAAAAAAAAAAAACAAACAATACATTTCTGTGACTTTTAGCATGTGCAGTCTTGGAGCCAAAAAAAGCAGAGAAGCCTGATTCATTTCTTTTAGACAGAAATGTAAAGTGAATAGATGCGATGGATTATTTATGCTTGAAGTAGAACACTTACATAGGTGTCTTTATTTTTCTTCAAAACAATATGAAGATTTTTCAGTGTGACAGCGACTGAGTCCAAGGCTGTCCAGTTCGGGTTTCCTCTATGTTCATTTCTGGTTGTCACTGAAAACCTTTCAGAAGAATTTGTGCATGTCTCAACGACAGTATAATTGCAGTCTCCTTGGAAATGGTACAGTCTGCCATCAAAGGTTATATAATGTGGATCCCCAAAAATGTGGCAGGTGCTGGGATTCAATGGGTAACATCCCAGGAGCCCATTCTGCACCTTACAAACTTCACTTGCTTCACAAGTATCCGAATTGCAAACAACAGTGCCATTTCCAGCACATACACATTGGCCTGCACAGTCTGCTTGCCAAAAGGCTTCTCCTTTCTGTTAGAGGCAACAAAACAAAAGTAAATTAAGAGTTACTGGTAAAGTTGATCTGTCAAATACAGATCTATGTGAACTATGTGCCAGAACAAACCTCATAATATCTGCCATTCTGAAGGCAGCCACAGTTGCTCATGGACACACACTCTCCACCACTGATGACAAAACCATTGCTGCATGCACATCCTTCTATACAAGGTCTGCTGCAATTCTTTGATGCAAGAGGGTCAACGCAGGTTGCTGGACAAGCACTGGTGCATGGATTGTAATGACTATTGGGAGGGCATGCAACAGCTGAAAAACAATACCAGGCACCGAACTGACAATCACAACTCACATAACACAACTCAAAACTGACTATTTTGAACAAATGACAATGCTGGGTTTTTTGAAGCCTGAAATTCCATTCCCATTATGATAGCAGAAAGCAAAAAAGAAAACATTCTACAAGAAATAAGCTTGAATGCTTAAAACACATATGCTAGATGCTAAGCATCCCCAAATCAAAGTAAAAACTATGCTTCTCTACACTAGGTGTAAAACTTAGGTGGTACATTTCTAGAAGTACAAAGATTGTTAAAGTCATCGGACACAGTCTGGAAATGAACCAAAATATTAAAAGCAAAACATCTTATAAAACTCAGATGTGATTTCACATTGTCAGGACTTACTGCTACTGCTTTAACACAGATTCTTGAGATAATGAACAAAATTAACTTCTGCTGTCTGGCCGGAAACAATAATGAGGTGACACAAAATTTTATTTCTAAATATTTTGTATGTAATTACGTGAAGAACATGAAATATCTTAGCTATGTCAGTCAATGGCTAAAATCAACCTATTCAGACAACAAAGGAACTATTCAATGATTCAGATTTCTACAGAAACTTACAGCAGAAGGTGGCATTCCTCCAGGGAAGA